>NC_141761.1:107943293-108244386 GCF_982258835.1 Parasteatoda tepidariorum | reverse complement strand
TCGGAAAGCCACCAGATGGTGCTCTCCCATTAATTCAATTACATATTTTTCTTTTTGCGTGTCATTATGATTTTATAATTTGAGGAATGTAAAAGCAAGGGGAAATGTCAGCTCTTATAATACTGGTTATCATCATATCATATTAAAGTTTGTTTTGTTTTTAAAATGTCTTGTGTAAATTTAGTTTGGACCACCGATCTATACTTAGTAATTCTTTTTAAGTAAGTCAAATTGAAAATTTTTTTTAATGTCAGTTTCGTCTTTTTCCGAACTATGTGTTACTGTTAAACACCGAAATTGGTAGTTGTTGACTCGCACCGGTGAATGTTAACATTCACATAGTCGCGTTGGTAAATGTCAGGAATATATATCAGTCTAGTTGCACACTAGTCATTACCCGGTATACATTTGTCCGGTATTCTCTACTTTGAAGCTTTAAGGTTCAGTGTCACTGCCTGGTATACATTCACACGGTATGCATCGATGTTTCTTTAATGTCAAGTGCCACTGCCCAGTATGCATTTTACCGGTACTCCGAACACTGATGTTTCTCCTAATCTATCCTCAGCAGATATTAAAATATCGAATAAATAGAATAATATCAACGAATAAATTAATATCAAATCGGATATAAAAAATATTTCTGGCATTCATCAAAGCGACTATGGGATTGCTGACATTCACCGGTGAAAGTCGACATTCTCTAGATTTCGGTCATTCACTGTAACATATGTATATAATCATAATAAATGAGAGCACGATTTCTTGGAAAACCAGATAATCTCCTAAAAAACCAATGGGTAAAAAGGAAAAAAAAAAGATCCAAGTGAAGAAAAGAAAAAAAAAGACTGCCAGATCATAAACAATCTGTTTACAGGCGATGATAGTTGTGAATCGGTGTTATTGTCAATGATAATTGTGAAAATCCAATAGATATTGTCAATCTATAAATTAAACCCATATAACATCCGCCAGACCCCTACCTATCCATATGACGCATTTATGATGAAAATTAAAACATACGTCCACTGGGCAGAAAATGTGAGATTTCAGCTAATATCGCCCGTAATGACAAGTTAAGATAAAGAAAGCAGAAATCAAAAGAATTCAACAGATAGAGGCAAGAATTAAACAAACAATCATTTATCTGTATACTACCATTATGCGTACTCATGAGACAGATTACCAGTATTCTAACATAAGGTATCGTTTCGAAAAAAGCGAACGAAAGCAACTTATACAGCAGTTGGAAAGGAGAATTCACATACCAATTATTATGACCACCTGATAGTTTTATGAAAAATGAGCTATTGCGCCACAATGTTGCCGCTAGAGGGCGAGATAGCTACAAAAAGAGAATGCAAGGCAAGCGAACCATCCATTGCACTTTGTTACGCTCGGAGAAATGGGCAAAAAACGCGATTTAACTGAGTTTGAATGCGGGATGATTGTGTGTCGGAACCAGTATCAGCAAAACGGTTGCTCTTGTGAAGTGTTCGAGAACAGCAGTTTTTAATGTGTACAGAGACAAGCAGTTGTGGTCGTCACAGGCTACTGAATGCTCGAACTGAAAGGAGACTCACCAGAATTGTCCGGTCCAACAGAAAATTAACAGTACGTCAAATAGCGAGGAATCTTAATGTAGGTGCAACTGAGAACGTCTCTGAAAGAACTGTGCTCCGCATATTGCCCCATATAGGCTATGGGAGCCGACGACCTGTTCGAAAACCTCTACTGACAGCCTTGAACAAGAGCAGACGTTTTCAGTTTGCAAAGGAGCATAAGGATTGGACAGTAGATGATTGGAAAAGGGTCATATTGTCAGATGAAACGCGTTTTCAATTACATCGTGAAGATGGAAGGGTTCAGCACGGAAGTTTGGATCCCAACTGTAGCTGTAGTTCAAGCTGGTGGAGGCAATGTTATGGTTTGGGTGATATTTTTTCGGCATTGCATAGCTCGTTTGATCCCAGTGGAACAAAGTCTGAATGCCCAAGGGTATTCAAGTATTATCGTAGATCAAGTACATCCTGTTATGTGAATGGTGTACTCTGCCGGGGATGGATAAATTCAGCAAGACAATGTTTCTTGTCATACAGCTCGTATTGTTGTCAGATGGTTCTAAGAACATGGCGGTGACTTTACCTTGCTTCGTTGGCCTACACAATCACCAGATTTCAATCCAATTAAGAATATGTGGGATGAGATTGAAGGGGGCATCAGACTGCTGGATCTGACGAAACTGAAAAGTGCTGTTCATCGGATATGGGGTCAAAATTCCCCAACCAACATCTCATAGAATCTATGCCAAGAAGAATTTGAGAAGTAATACGGGCTAAAGGTGGTCCAACAGTGTAGTGAGGGGGTGGTTATAATAATTTGGTCCCTCGGTGTATGTTCCCTAAGTAGGAAAAGAGGAAATTACATTGGTAAAGTCGAAAATGAAACACACGTTCCTTGTGTAGGAAAAAAATGTGAATCAAACTGATAGAGCGGAAACTGAGATATAAATTAGTAAGAGAAATACAGCATATTCAGTTGATAAAGTTAGGTCAGGTTATCAAACATAAGCCGCTATGTAAGGACATGAATGATTCCAGCATGCTGCATTAAGATGTTAGTGAGTAATTTAAGTAGATTATGTAGTGAAATTCCATACATCAACAGGTCTAATTTCATTGAGTAGCTCACAAAAATGTATAATAGCAAAAGGTAAATGATCACGAAATTAAGACATCTAAATATGTACATTACTAAACGAATCACCTTCGAATCACATGTCTATCTAATCACAGCGCAGAAATCCCATAGGGTATACCATTTTTTGAAATAAAATTCCCGACACGATTTTTAAAACGAAAAAGCAAACAAGCATCACAAAACTAGGAAAAAGTGAAGAGAGAGAAAAAGATTAGGAAGGAAAAAATTCTTTGCCACCAGTCAGTTAATAGGCAAGACTAACAAGGGGAGGAGGGGGGAAATAGGAAAAAGCTAAAAACAGGAGCTGATAATTTCTTCTTTTTTTCCCACCGAAAGAAAGGAAGAAGAAATTCAAAAAAGGAACGGAGAAACCTTTTCTAGATAATCTCAATTAGAGACGTGTCGCCGCCTCGTATCGATGAAAAAGATTCCACAAAGAATACAACTCAACTCGTCTCTTTTAAAAGAGGGACTTCTTGTTTAGTTTAGTTTCTGTCTGGGGAGAAGGCAAACACAGATGTCTCCCTTTATCCAAAAACCCTTTTTATATTGGCTAAAAAGAGAGGGAGAGAGAGTATAAAAATAATTTTCCTCTGATAGCATCTTTAACACTCGCAGAAGATTATTTCCCCTTTCAATGTTGATCATTCAATTATTATTATTAATATCTTTTTTTTTGCACATCCAATATTTGTTCACACTATTCATTATCACCCGAAATGTTTATGGAAAATATCTTTCTAAACAGTTAAGTAATATGACGGTTGTTATTTCTTACCATCAACTATATCTACATTTCGAAATGGATTGAATTATATTAGATCTATATTTGCTGTACATTAAATGCGGTACGGAAAAAAAAAAACGGATCACCCTGAATAACTTTTGATCTAATGATCGGATTATCACGTTCTCAGACAAAATGTAATGATTTGAAGATTTAAATTTAAAAGTGCTATAGCACATTGGTGCAGACGACAGGGTGCGCAGCCAATCTTTCAACAAAAAAATAAGCACATTCTAACTACTTTTAAGAGCACTAAAAATATTTTTAAGCACTATATACATTAACAAAATGCAAAATAATTTTCAAAGACTTTACATGATCATCATAAAATAACTAACTTCTGCCAAAGAACTATTTTTCTTGATTACATTAACCACCATAAAAAGATATATTTTTCGGTTCTATTTCAGAGGGAGGAAAAATGAAGTCGTAAATTGAGAATTTCTTGCAAAATGCAGCAGAGCATGATAGTGCAAAAATAATTCCCACTGAATCCAGCTGAGTATATGCACATGCGGACCCGCAAGCATTTCATCAAACATGTAAAATGATTGGCGCTTTCATACGCTACGGAAAGACGGTACGCCGAAATGCATTGTGTTTGAATGATTTGTGAAAACATTTTCGATAAGGGCGAATTAAGCACTTTTTAAAAACACCCACCAAAAAAAGCACCTTTAAGGATTTTTAAAAATAAAAAATAAGACCTTTAGGCACTTTTTAAAACGCTACGCACCCTGAGACGATATTTTAAGTTACGAAATCAGATTCCTAAACATACGATTTTTGTTTTTTGTTTTTGCTTTCTTTGTATTAACATACTTTTTTTTCGTCAGATTTGGGTACTTACCAACATTAGTTTAGTTAAAGTACAATGATCAACAGAATCTGCAGACGATATTGAAAAAAAAAAAAATCTATATATTGAAGCAAATAATTTTGTTCTTAGTGATAAATAAAAGAATCCATTATTGTAGTAACCTTTTTCTAAAACATTGGTTTAATACCTCACAATGAACTTAAATTTTACAATGTTTCTATCAACCACGTAAAATTGAAAAAAAAAAAAACCTTTTCAAATATTTAAGCCTAATTACAGACCAAAATATATTTTAAGCTCTAAATTACAGATACAATAACAACGAATTTCAAAAGAGCTAATTCAAAATTGCTTTTAAAATCTCAGACGGTCTACCTGGCATCAGGTATGTTCATCTGCAGTTGGTCACGACACAGGAGAAAACTCTAATTTCGGTAGTCTTCAATACATGGGCCATCCCCCCGAGCAACACTAATCATCATGTCCAGCTAATTGGCACTTGATTAATCTCCTCCTCCCCCTATGCCTGACCCAACTAGCGACCATCATTAGATTCGGTCAACTGCCAGCTTCTCTATTCATGAGAGTGTGGGTTGACCAGGGCGACCAGGTTATTCAATTATTCGTTCTGGCATGAAATGTTTGAAGATCGGGAGGGGGGGTTTCGTTCCTTCTCGGGGTGATAGAGGATTGTTGGTTGGACGTCACCAGTGAACATTCGAGTAATTTGAAAACAATGTTTGGAAAGTTAATGAAACGATGGAATAATTTCAGTCAGGCGTAAGATGGGATGCTAAAAGAACAATTTAAATCTAACGAATCCATATTGAAATTGCTTAAACAGAGAACTTCCTTATTCTATATTATCTAGAAATAGGAATTGAATAGAGTCAAATAGGAATTGAATAGTTCATCGGCAGGGTTCTTAATCTACACCCCCTTAAGAGTAAGAGGATGCTAAACAGTGCGAGAAGACTTTCATTGCAAATTCACATTCACTTACAGAACTTACTTACTATTCAAAGTATAAGAAATGTGAATTTAGCAGGGTGCGTAGCCAAATCTCTCAACAAAAAAGAAGCACCTTTCAAGCACTCTTAAATTTTTTTTAAGCACTATATACATTGAAAAAATGCAAAATAACTTTCAAAGACTTTACATGATCGTGATAAAATAAGTAGTTTCTGACAAAGAACTCTTTTTCTTGATTATATTAGCCACCATATCGAGAGATTTTTCGGTTCGAATTCAGAGGAAGGAAAATGAAGCCTGAAATGGAGAATATCTTGCAAAATGCAGCAGAGTTGCACATGAAAGTGCAATAATCTCACCGAATTAAGCTCAGCAGAAGTACACGCGGACTCCAAAGTATTTCATCAAATATGTAACATAATTGGCGCTATCATACGTTGCGGACCGACGGTACGCCGAAATGGATTGTGGTTGAATGAATTGTGAAAACGTTGAATAGAACCTTGCGTTAACCACGCTTCTGCATAATACGTGGGCAAAAATCAACATGGTAGAGAAAAAAAAAAATCTCATTTTCGAAAAGGGAAAATAAAGCACTTTTTATGAAATTAGCACCTTTATGGGTTTTTATAAAACGAAAATCGAAAATAAGCACCTTTAAGCCGTTTTTAAAAACGATACGCACCATGTTCAGGTGATGCCTAAAGATTTAAATGCTGAAAAAATATTTTTAAAATATCAAAATACAAACAAATTAAGGTAGGATTAATTGCGTAATCCTGATTGCCATAATTTGTTTGTATATTGTGAAAAACCATTTGAAACTTTACCTAAACTTCAACGGTGATGAAACAGAATTTACCATGAAAAGAAGAAAAATAGTAAAGCATTCTCTTAAGAACACATGACTAGCGAGTAAAATTTCTACAAAATGGAATGAATAAAAAATATAGAAGGGGGAGAGAACAGCTTTCATACATCATATACAGGTAGAAATTTTGGACAGAGCCATGTTATCCTGGACATTTGAACGATGCTATGATTCAACTCGGTTCAACGTAACTCTTTATTGCAGCAAATTTGCAAGCTTGCTTAAGGTATGAATGATTAGGGTGAAAAGTTTGACAGATTTTTTTCTGAGTGTGTGCAGTGAAAAAAAAAGAAAAAGAAAAAAAAAGGACCACTCTGATTAATTTTTGATCTAATCTTCGAACCTTCACCTTCTAGGACTTAATGGCTCGAGGGGGTTATCTCAAATATGCGAACTAATAAGTGCAGACGATATTTAAAATTACGAAATCAGGCACAAAAACATACTTTCTCTGAATAAACATACCTTTTTCTACGACGGATTGAGATTTTTGATCCTCAAAATATAGGGGGTAATCGCAATCCGGGAGGTGTGGTCCCAAAAGTTTGGTCAGGAGAGCGCTCTAAAGTTTGGACCCCTTAATGTTAATTTTATTTTTTGCGTAATTCGCTGTATCTCGAAAACTTTTTAAGCTAATCGAAAAATGTTTGCGCACGATTATGAAGTTCTTTTAAAGAAGCGGAAAACCCCCGATGTCAGACTTTAACGGATCAACCTAGTTAATTTTGCAGCTCAGATAGGATAGGTGCGCATTAACGGGTCTTGAAGTAAAGCGTGGACAACAGCGGTTCATGCAGAAGTTACACATATTTAAAAAAAAAAGATAGCTGTTCGAAAATGAATTCGAATTGTGTTCTAAAAGTTGGCATGGGCGAGTTCAAGATAAGCTTTTACCAATTAGTTTCCCGCACAGAAGATTTAATGGGCAACTAATAAAACCCAAATGCACAAAGGAAAAAAAAAAGTAATTTTAGGAAAATAGTTATTTTACGAGTCCCCACATGCTCTTACTGCCAATCTCCTCAATAAAAGACACATTCATGGGAAACTTGGCCCGGAACATCCCACTTTTATGTACACGAACACCCTTTTCCTATAAGGCCTGGCATTAATTTGTTTTTTCTTTCCCCCTTCAAAGAGTGGACTTTCGCCTCCCCCCTCCAGTTCTATTGATGAAGATATGAAATAGAGGGGAGGGTGTATGCAAAAGAGGGGAAGGGGGAATTGCGTGACCACTGCCTATATAATATAGCAGAGTGAGGCTGGCGGTTCAGCCACGCCCTGCGCTACAAACGCATATAAACAGCACTCACAAATCTAGTTATGATTTATGGCGTGGCACCTTGCTCCCGGTTTGACTCCTCATTCATTGGGGGGGATGGCAGGGGTTGTCCATGGAACAGATGGGCAAACGATCGCAAAAGTGCTTATTGAATTAGATAGAATAATTTGGTTTCTTTCGAGAGCGGGGCTTATATTTATCACAAATTCTATATTACAATAAAAACAATACGTGCTGAAAAATCCTAATAAAAGATCGCTTAAGAAATAGTGTTTTATTTTATTTTATAAATTCCGTTGAACAGCCGACCCAATTTTTGGGTTTACGACTACTAATGTTCGACTCCGTAGCATTGTCATTTTGAACCCAGTCCAGAAGACAAGGCAACTCCTGGATCAAGTATTGGGAGAAATTTTGCCTTCATGCAGGACTTTTTTGATGGAACTAACCTGCATTAGCGTTACACGGAGAGGAAGAAAACGAAAACCTCCCACGGTTAGCCTGGCCGTAAAGGGACTCTAACCCATGATCCGTCTACCATTGAGGATATGTCACGTTAGCACTGTGGTCGTTGCGAGTCGGATGCGGATTCACAGAGACCAGCCATTGCAGGGATTCGAAACCGGTTCAGTTCGTTGGAAGGCGAACGCTCTGTCCCCTGAGTCATCGTGGCTCAAGAAATAGTGTTTAAAATTTTTGATTTATAGAAATTTTTAAACTCTAAATAAATAAATGTAAGAAAAAGGAGAATATCAAAATATAAGTTTGCTTAACAATCCCCTTTATCGCCGACAGAACTGTATAGTGGTTACAGAACTGACCTCATCTCAGAAAGGTCCCTTGTTCGAATCCCGGTTAGAGACAGTTCACATTCTATAGTGCCTCTGAGAGAGTAGGGCATCTCCACACTTCTGATACCCGAATGACGAAAGTCAATGCATAGATTTAAAATTTTTTTAAAACTTTCGATTTAAAAAAAACTCTTATGGTATAGCTTCTTAGACGGGCTTTTATTCTTAAATTAATTTATCAAAATCAATATCTTACTATACATATACAGTCTCTGGCCAAATTATTAGACGCACTAAGAGATTCTATGTAAAATCTTAATTATCAGGTGATACTATACAGCTGTATTGTTTTTACGTGGTTTGCACTTGTTTACGTTAGTCTATCAATGGGTTAAATTAGACGATACATAATAAAAATTAGACTATTGGATAAGTTGGACGATATATTATATAAATATAGAGTATTTATTACATCAGGTATTATATTAGTGTGCCAGTCCCTGAAAGCTAATCCCTGTTGTGAGAAGCAAAGGAAAATCCTTTAGACTCACCTCCAGCACACATGACAAAAAATGAGTAAGAAGACAGTTGTAAACAAAGATGGAAAGACGTACGTACTTCAAAGAGAAGTACAGGCCCAATTCCTCGATGAACACTTGAATCCATTATTTTTATTTTCTTGAAAGAATATCTTATTTTCATATTCGAAGACGCCTATCTACTCCTGCCTTAGTATATTATAATAATTAGACCAAATTATTAGACACACTGTAGTGTTTTAATAATGACATGCTTTGCACGTGTTTAAATGCAATACTTTTATATTTAAACATACATGTAATGGGTTTTAATTCAGGAGATTTTTCATATACTTCCTATTTGTATTTATATTTAACGTATTACATTTCAATGTTAAGCCAGTGATACACGAACATAAACAAGTGCAAACCGGTTTCAGTAACTTAAAAACAATAAAGCTGTATAGTGTATCACCTGATAATTAAGATTTTACACAGAATCTTATAGTGCGTCGAATAATTTGTCAAGGGAATGTACCTTCCGACCAGCAACTCAATTTACTTAACTGTCACCCCTGTCATATTAAGGGCAGTCATTACGGGGCAGTATACAATTAAAATTTTAATACTTCAATGCCCTCTTCGTATTTATTCTCAAATGAGTGACTAAAACAAACCATTCTACCATTTTGGCTAACCCTTTTAAGCAACTCTTTTACCACAGTTTTAAAAATGCATACACTTTTCTCTCCAACTCAAGGTGAATCGCAGAGCATAAATATTTCCTTTTAAACAAGGGGGGATTATTAAAATGAAATAATTAACTAGCTAAAATAAAACAAGGCTTTAGTGAAAACCTTTTTTCAAAAGAGATATAAATAATTCCTGTAAAGCAGTTAATGATGATGAAAACAAATTAGAGCAACTCCTATCAGGTAATTATATCATTCCAGTGCAGAGCATAGATATATTTTTGAAAATTCATTCACGGGGCCCCCCTGAGGACTAATGTGATCTCGTCACGCAATGGACACGCGTGAACACCCTACCAGATGAGTTTCTCTCCCTATAACCCATGCAGCACACAAAAGTTTAAATCTTATGGGTACGGATTTAATTAAAATATGTCTTTTTTCTTTTGTTGTTGCCTATGTTCACTTTCTAATGTTTAAAGGGGAATTAAAAATTAAATTCTTAGGGTTGCTTGTAAATGGATTACTTTTAGTTAACTTAAAAAGAGAACATTGTTGGAAATTTTGAAACCAAAAACGTTTTTGCTATAACTTTTAAAACGGTGTCCAGATTAATCAATCAATGTCCAGTTCACTTTTTAAAGTTTAGATAGAAATTAAAATGAAATTTTTATGGTGCCTCCAAATTGTAACGCATATCATTTTTGATTAACACAAGAGAGAAATAAATACATTGTTGAAAAATTTACTTTGAAACGTTGTACGGATGAAACATATTATCGACTCAATAAAACATTTCTTCTGTTGTCGCCTATGTTCACCTTCTAATGTTTAAAGGAGAATTAAAAACAAATTTTTATGGTTATTTCTAAATGGTAGCCAGGATTACTTTTAGTTAACTTATAAAAAGAGAACATTGTTGGAAATTTTGAAACCAAAAAATGTTGCTTTAACTTAAAAACTTTTCCAAATTAATTAATCAATGTCCAGTTCACTTTTTAAAGTTTAGATGGGAATTAAAATGAAATTTCTCAGGTGTTTCCAAATTGTAGCGCAGATCATTTTTGGCTAGCACAAGAGAGAAATAAATACGCTGATGAAAAATTTTGTTTAAAACGTTGTACGGATAAACCCGATTACTGACTAAATAAAACATGATAACAAGATACTATGGTTTATGTCAAAGCATGAAAAAAACCTTTACATTAATCTGAGCACATATCACGAAATATTTTATAATTTAGATACTAATGAAAATCCTGAATAATATTCAGAATTCGACAAATATATTAAATATTATATCTTGCTTTGACTTTCTAATTTACATTCCTAAATTACTTAAGGAAAAACAAAACAATTATTCACAGTAGTAATACTTCAAAAAAGATACATTTTATAGGAGATGTATTAGAACTCCATTATTAAATGATTTATTGAATTTTGTAGGCGTGTGGAATTTATGACGCAGACTATAATTTAAATTCAATCAATAATAAATATTTCGAAAGAAATTACTATTGACATTCTAATTCACGCATTTCAGCAATGGCTAAGAGAGTGAGAAAAAAAAGTTATACACAGTAGCAATATTTCCTGGAAATTAGAAAGAAATAATCTAATCAGCATCATTTTAATGTCAAATTACTCGAACTGCATTCGCTTAATTCAATTCTCTGTTCATAAATTGTTAATAGATTCAACATTTATTAGATTATTTCTGTTTCAAAATACTCAAAGACAACATATATGGGAGATTCCCTATAGTTCCCATTAGAATAGATGAGGGAGATTTAACAGTTACTAAGGCAACTAATTTGTCGTTTGAGGAATTTGAAGTTGCAGGACAACGACTGAAAATTAAGCATTTGCTAGAGCTGTATGTTAAGATTAAAACTGAATCCCCTCTCCTTTCCAATGGAGAAAAAAAAAATTCAGTTTCAGTTGACAAAATAGGAAATATGGGGGAGAGGGTCTTTATAATAAAATAATGTTAAAAAGTACAAAACAATTTTAAAACCATAGTTGAACCGCCGACCTAATTTTTGTGTTTACGACTACCAATCCAATGTTCAACTCCATAGTCTTGTAATTTTGAACCCAATCCAGAAGACAAGGGAAGTCCTGGATCAAGAATTGGGAGAAATTTGCTTTCATGGAGAACTTTTTGGTAACCATAGAAATTTATATGGCAAGACACCATAAGCCTACGGTAACCAAAGAAATGTGCATGGTATAACTGCTTTATTTTATAACCGTCGTTGAACAGCCGACCCATGTAAAGTATTATATAGCGGAACTCCGTAACCTAACGGTATACTTTTTTTAAAAAATATAACCGCCGTTGAACTGCCGACCCAATTTTTGAGTTCACGACTACTAATGTTCAACTCTGCAGCCTTGTAATTTTAAACCCAATTCAGAAAGCAAGGGAACATCTGGACCAAGTATTAGGAGAAATTTGCCTTCGCGGAGGACTTTTTGATGGAACTAACCCGCATTTGCGTTACATGGAGAGGAAGACCACGAGAACCTCCCACGGTTAGCTTGACGGCAAGGGGACTCTAACCCATGATACGTCTACCACTGAAGATATTTCGACAGGACTGTGGTAGGTGCAAGCCGGGTGCGAAATTTGTATCGACCAGCTATCGCCGGAATTCGAACACGGTTCGCCTTATCGGAAGGCGAACGCTCTATCCCCTGAGCCCTCGCGGCTTAATGAAGCTTAGAAGTAATTTTCTAGATATTATAAAACTAGATCAAAAATGCTTTTTATGTTCACAAATTTGTGGCTTTTCTTCGCATTAACGTTTTGCGCCATTTTTAGAATCCAGCGAGGAGGGCGCTGGCTAAACATAAGCTGACTAATCACCACAGCAATTATGAAAATAGCGAAACAGGCGTTATTTCATTTGACGATAGTGTCTTCGAAAAATAGATTTAACCAAGAAGAACAGGGCTGAGAGCGTTAAACCAATCCAGACAATTTTTAATATAAAATCCAGACAAACAGGTAAATCAATTCCTCAGCCAAACATGATGGACATAAAAGTTCGATTAAGTTTCGTAAAGTATCAAAACTTGGAAATGAATGATGGCTAAATTGTAGTAAACCGAAATTGCAAGGAGGCACGCAAGACTGCTTGGATAAAGGTACATTTTTAATATTTATGAAAGTGGTAGGGAATTTATGTGTGGAGAAATTGATGGGAAATCAAATGATGCGTTGCGGATAAATGAAAAGCTCTTTTCTAAAAAGGATCGCCCGATAGAAGGGTTGAGTGTTGGTTATCTGGTTTATCGTCAACTAAGCGAAAAACCATCTTTATTATTAATGCTACAAAACTTACATTTTTATCAGGAAAGTAACATTTCTGAAAGGGCTAAAAAGAGATGTTTTTGAGATTTTTCAAATTTTTAAAGTTTCGTTGTTATTCCACGGCAGAGTTATTAATAAGTAAGATAAATTTCCGTAATCTAACTATATATAAACATCTAATGATGGTGTCGCAGTTCTCCATTGTTGTTGGTACATTTTTATTGGCCGGAAAATCACATGGTAGGATCCAGTTTTCCCACATTCATTTTCATATTGGTTCGGCTGTCATCAGTATAAAACTGATATAAGTTATAAAGGTATTGTTCTACTGTGAATATTTTTGCATCCTTAATTTAAAGGTATTTACCTGCACTGTTATTATTACGTTTTTGATTTTGTTTGCTATCTAAATTAAGAATTTAAGAGGATTGTTTTTATTATTATTAGGATAACGTAATTCTAAATTACATTTTAGGGATAAAGTTATTTAGTTCGGTGTCTGATCTCATGAACAGTTTTACAATTATTATTCTCAGGTGCAAACTGCATTAAATATACTAATATGAATTACCGTTAAAGAGATTCGGGAAAAATATACTTGAGGGTGCCCCTTGGCGAAATTGGCGACTTATGTTTGGCGTTATTCCTGTTTGAGCGGAACATGGTGGTAACAGGAATGGCGGCCAAAACATAATGATATTTCAATAAAACATTGGAAAATTTCAACAAAACATCGGCAAAACTTGCAATGAACCCAATATAAGCAAAATTAATAAACCCAATAAAAAGGATTTTGAATCGAAGCAAAAATTAATGGAGTAGGAGCAGAAAGAAAAGGAAAAAAACAACTCACTTCTTTATTAAGCTTGAATATTCTCAGATTTAGGTGCACAGAATTATCTATTAACAGATACTGTCTAAATTTATCATGAATAGAATCTGTGCACCTCCATCGACACATAAATTAGACGAAATACGAATCGAAAATGGCGTCTGTACTAGAGGTCACATTTTTTTCTTAAATCCTTTTTTATGACTGCCCACATACCTTCGATCTTATAGACCAGATTCAAAAGTAATCTTACCAGCCGGTATCCAACGTAGAACTAACGGACTTCTGAAATTACATATACCGTTGAACATTTATAAATAACGTTAAAATCTAAACCAATCAGAATCACGATTGGGTTTCAACATCGCCCAACTTGGCGATCAACCGCGATCACAACTTGGCGAGAATCAAAGGGCACCCTCAAGTATAGTCTACCCAAGAGATTCGTTAAATGATTCAGAACTTAACTTTCAACTTCATGCAGAAAGTGATGAATGCAAAAATTTTATTTTAAATATACATCCGTTCGTTTGGTAATCAAAAATATTAAATTACAGTTGTCAACTCACTAAATTTGTTATAACAATATACTTTTAATTTTAAATGCTATTTCAAAAAACGATAACTTAAAAAAATGATTTATGTTCATTAATAGATATTAACAGTATCATAAGGGAAATATTTGGACGTGGAAAGTGGCGGGACAAGTGTTCTTTTTAATGCATATATTTTTAGTTGAATGATTGCAACTGTTTCATGCCAAGAAACATCAATTATTGCGAAGCAATCATCGGGGTTGGAGAGCGTCAGCGAACAGGGGGCTCAGTCCCCTAGCAATATTAAAGGTTCAATCAACATTTCTTAAGTTAAATAATTCTACAGCAGGAATCAAAATCCAGCAAATAAATTTTATGTGTAAAAAAAAAGGACTAAATTGAAGTGACGCAAAACTTTTATATTATTCGTATTAAAACTTTTCAGTATGTAAATTGATTATCCTTTTATTTTGATGTTTATTTAAATAGAAAAACTTTTAAATTTTCTATCAAATGTGTTATTCGTGCATATAAATAAGGAAGAAAGACTTATTTAGCCAAGAGTAACTTATTATTACTATCTTATGTTTCCTGATTCAAATTAATTCTTTCCTCACTTGATTTCTAACCGACACATTGCGACAGTGTCTTAACAAATTTATGAAAGTATTAGGCTTGACAACTATGAGTTTATATTTTCAGTGATTAGTTTGCAATAATTATATTATTATTTCAACCATTTTAGTTAGAAATATTAAGTACTTTAGTTACTTTTTCTAATATTAAGTACTTTTAGTTTGTTTTTAAATAGTATTAACCATTACTAATATATTTTATCAGAGCTTTGTTTGAATTTTAAAAAAATGGAATAAAAATTTAATGAAAAAAAAAAGTTTTTACATATTTATTTTTTTAAAACAATTTTTTCCACCTCGGTATAACAGAAATAAATACTTAGTAATATAATACTTAGTTATATAATATTCAGTGATTAGTTTGTAATAATCATAGAATTATTTCAACCATTTTAGTTAGAAATATTAAGTGCTTTAGTTACAATATTGTTTTTAAGTACTATTAAGCATATTACTAATAAATTTTATCAGAGATTTGTTTGCATAAAAAAAGAATCAAATAAAAAAAAATTAATGAAAATAAAATCAGAATTTTACAGATATTTTTTTTAAAAACAATTATTGCCAGCCCTGCTTAACAGAAATAAATAACAGCATTTACTTACGTCACACCGACTTTTATTAACATTGTTCAAATTCAACCTGTACAAACGGTCCCTAAAATGGAAGAGGAAAAAAAAAAAGAATTAAGTCACAAGCACGAAATTTGTAAACAAGCAATAGTAGCACACAGCACAAGCAGGTTATTACAAATATAACGAAGCAGATAAATATACATAAAACATTTTTTTTTTAAATGAAACCAATTAAAGCGATTAATGTAGAAAAAGTTGCATCTTTAAATTATAATGAAGGCAACTATTACTTAGTAATTTAATCTTTAAAGAATTAATGAAGCCGCCAGGGGGGGAAAACCGAGGAAAAAAAAGCTAAAAGAATGTAAATTGCACTGTTTCATCGCATCATTAGAAGAGTTATTATAAAATTACTGTTAAAGCTATCTGCATCAGAAATAATGATCAGAAAAAAAGACTAACTACGGCTAACAAAATTAAGGGGTACCAATAAACTATTAATCTGCCAAATTATGATTGTTTCTTAAAAAAGTCACTTAGAATGTAACGGATTTTTTTTTTTTTTTTGATTTTTACAACTAAGTTAAAAAAAAACAACCTTTATTTTATTTTTTATTTTTTTTTGTAAATTAAAGTACTGATGTACAATGGGATACCTGCAAGTGACGTAGTGTGTGTATCTCGATCGTGATGGGCTGTTGAAATGTGGCATTTGTTTACGATAGCAACTCATTCTCTTAAGTAACACATTCTATATTCGTTCACAAAGATTTTAATTCTTTCACTATACGCTTACAAAAAGACGGGCACGAAACCGTGTAGAACATAAACAAACTAATTATGCATAGAAGCTGCCAGGTGCACAATACAAACAAAAATAAAATCAAGATTACAATAAATTATCTAAACAAATAATAAATCTAAGTTAGTAATAAAAAAAATAGACAAAAAAGTATTATATATCAACAAATTCGATGAGCGATACGGCTTTGTATTTAATTAACTTCTCGTTAATTAACCTTCTAACTTATGTGGTGAAACTTAGCTCAATTTTAACACGCCATTTTGTTGATAAACGATCAGCTGGAGCTGACGTCATAGGTCAATAGTGTGGGTATTGGTAATCTTCTTGAAATGCAAGTACCCAATTGAAAAAACAACGTAAGTGAAAATCAAGAGTAATATATACAAAACATATTTTTATAAACATATTATAGCTCCAATGAACCATTTCAATTTTGGGCATTTTGAAAAAACAATGAAAGCAAGCATTCAAGACATAAAACTAATGCAGCCGAGAGATTTTTTTAAACGTAATTTCGTCTGCATAAAATGTCTGACTGAGATTTGCTTTACCTGAATTTATGATATAATTTTTTTTTATTATAACTAGTATTTTTAAAGAGATGGAGACATACACGTATGAGATACCGAAGAAGACGGTTAAACGTTACAGTTAAATAATGGAGAAATTGAAGCTTTTACACGTTAAATTAAGTAAATAACTTAATGACTGATTAATAAAAGTACTGTTCTCTCTGAACTATTTCAAATTCTTCACAATGTTAATGAACTTTATTTTTTTGTACCTACCGAAAGAAGACGTTTATTTCATCTTGAAATAGCAAGTATCTCATTATACAGTAGAAAGTATATGTTTTATAGTGGTAAGTACCACACTTTACAGGGGTATAGCGAAAATATTTTTCTTAATGGAAAGTACCTAAATTTATTGTGAAATATATCTGTTTAATCGCAGAAAATATCTTTTTTTTAAAAGAAGTATTTGTTTTTATAAGTCCCGCAGTGGACTGATCGTGGGTTACGGTTTCTAGTTGAACACTGAAGTCACGCAACACTGGCTGCGGTCAGTAAGCGCGTATCCCTTTGCTCAGCATGCGAAGGCACCGAAGGTGCGCAGTATCTGTCCTAGTTAAACTGTTCAATCGACAACGTGCGCAGGTCGTCGTGCTACCAAAGCAGGGGAACCATCTCCTCCTCAGAGGATCAAAATTGCGATGGCATGTTTTCGGATCATCCTCAGGGATGTATCCCAGACCGTCGCCAATAGCCCATTATGCAGTTCTAGTGCGACGTAAATAAAGCACATACTTACCTTGTTTTTTATAAAATTCAAAAAAATATTTTTTTAATAAAATGTCACGCTTGCATAAATTAGATTTAAAATAATTATTTTTTACTCGATAAGTTTAATAATAATGTAATAATTACTGCTTTTATATAAGTGCTGGCATTAGTGCAAATTATTTTTTTTTATCAAAATGAATCTAGGATACAAACTGAAAGTGAAAATAATTTGTTATCACACTAAATATTTGGATTCCAAGAATCAATCGGCCTCTTATTACCCATTGGCAAAATGGGTGTTGTTTTGGGTTTGATGGCGTGCGCACCTTATTTGGACGTCATCATTTCAACTGTGTTCAAGAGTAATAGTAAACTGAACGCATACGTCGTCATTGCATGCGTTGCTGGTGTTGGATAATTTTTTTAGAATTCTTTTTTTTTCACGTTTATTTTTGAGTTATGGGACCAGAGAGATCCCATAAGACATCTTAAGTTGTGAATAAAAGAGAATTTCATCATTCGAACGATATTTTTTATTTTATTTTTTTAATTAAGAATCAGAAATTCTCCAGTTCAAACTGGATTGTTTTCAATGCTAATTCAGGTGAATATCACAAATAAAGAGGGTCCCAAACTTTGACAAGGTCACAAAGGTTTAAATTGAAGCAAAAGAAGAAAAAAAATTACACAATCGTTTCGCCAATGAGTAATCTGTGATCGCCGAAAGGCGATCATAATTTTTGTTTTGTTTTTGGAATTGCTACCGTTTTAAACTTAATAATTAAAACAAATCAATTCCAGATGTATCAGCAATTTCGATAAGAACATATCGCCGTCGAGCAGCAATCTCAGAGCAACGATACGAGAAGGAAAGATTAATTTAACAACAGAGTGGAAACATAATTAAGTCGTTGGAGTTATCAAAACTTGAAACAGATCCAACGGTGCGTTATGTGTAGATCGCGGCAGACCTGTCGATGTAAAAGCGATTGAGGAAGAGACTCATCCAAGTATTGAACATCTCCTTTGGCGATTGTCCATGGTTTCAATTAAATTACCACTGCAGGAGTCTTGGCTTCTGCCAAGGAGAGAACTTTTTTTTGGGGGGGCACGTCGCTTTGAATGGATTTCCATTAAATTGATAGTTTATGGTTATCGATGAAGTTTATAACAAAGTACAGACAGCTAGCACTTTTATTCAAAGTTATCTCGAAAGAAAGTAAAATTTAATTATGGAACACAAATTACTGTAGCTTCGTTAAAGCCGTGTTAATTATTTGCACCGCAGATAAATTTTATTAGTGATTACTAATTATTTGCGCAGCAGATAAACTTTGACTAAAAATTATCAATTATTTTCACTGTAGATAAATTTGATCTCATGCTCATTAATTATTTGAACTCATATTCATTTACGTAAGACTAATTTGCGCTCGAAACATACGCAGTGCTTAAAAAGAGGCAAAAATTATTCTACTATGATAAAATTGATTTAATATGAAAACAATAATTTCAACATTCGAAATTTAATGCAGTAAAAAAAAAAAAAAAATTTACTTTTTCCCATTAAAACTGAACATATTATGAATGAAGATGCAACTGTATAGAATGAATGGACATTTAGACAATATTCAAATTTACCTAAAAAGCAAGTACAATTTATGCATGTAAAATTAATAAATTTATTAAATAAATTAATTAATAAAATTACTTATTAATTAGTTGCCTAACGTATTATACTTATATAGCTTTAAAATGGAGATATTGTTGCTCATATACTGTATATATATATATGGTCTCATATATATTGTATATCTACATGGTCCCCTTAATATTAATCTATAATAATACAAACTCGGTTGGTATTATGTTACAAGGTAGTATAGTACCATACCAAAGGAATTTATTATAGACAAATTAGGGGGCCCACAATGTGACACAATATTTAAAACTGATTCGGACTCAAATCAAACACGATGTGTAGGAAAAAAAAAAAAAAAACTTCACTAGGAAAGTTTTAAAATGGCGAAATTATTGCTCATATAATATATATATATATATATATATATATATATGCATAGTCTCATATCTCCCCTTAATATTAACCTATAATATTCAAACTCCGTTAGGTATTATGTTACAAGGTACTATAGTACCATACCAAAGGAATTTATTATAGAAAAATTAGAGGGCCCACAATGTGGCGCAATATTTAAAACTAATTTGCATTCAAAACAAACACAATGTTTAAAAAAAAAAAACATTCCACTAAGAGATTGTATATGTTGACACTAAGAGGCATATGTTGAAATGAATATTTAGAAAAATATGACCCATTACAAAATATTTTTATTTTTAGTATGAAAGGGTTACTTTTTTAAATTGCACCAAGAGTAAGACATTTTTTGAAATATAGTTAAGTATCATTAAATGTTCTTATTTCTATTTAAATTAACCTATACATAAATCTAAATTAAATAATATATTTTATTCAAATTACTATTCCAAGCGCCAATTTGCAGTAGATCCAAATTACCACGGAAGTAATATTTTTTTCGAAAAGATATCAGTGAAGTTACTTCGTTAAGGAGAAGATTTTTATCAAAAGCAGAACAACAATTTAATTACAGAACATAATTATGTTCGGTTATTAAAGAAATTTTCTAAAGAAATTGTTCTTTCAAAAGTATAACATTAAATGCTATTTTAAACGTAATTTGACGATATGACCATAAATCATAATTAAGAATTAATTAAAAAATTTAGAGCTTGTTTGCAAAATATTCTGTTTTTCGTCAGTTTCTACAACATATGTTATTCCTCAATATTTGTTTACCTTTTCTTTCCCTTTCTTCTTCATTTTTAATATTCATTCGTCATTCTTCTTTAATATTTTCTCTTTTCTTTAATACTATTTTTTACATTTTCCCCCAGTTATGTGCTTCACTTAAAGTTCTCCCTTTCTAAATTAGCAAAAACAATAACTACTTAAACCACGTTTTCTTTCTTTTTTTCTATAACAAACGATATGATGAGCGTAAATGATAAACGTAAGCCTATTTTGTTAAATTGTTTTTCTTCACATTTTTCATAATACTCAGGCTAGTAAAATAGGAAAATTTGTGATGTGTTTTTCAGATCTGATTTGCACAGGGTGCGTAGCCAGATTTTTCAACAAAAAATAAGCACCTTCTAAGTACTTTTTAAGCACTCAAAAAATATTTTTAATCAGTTTCCAAAAAACAAATCATAATTGGGATCTGTGTAGTAATAAAATTATTTTTTTTTCTTCTATAGTTTAAAGTTCTTTATTTATAAACATAAAATCAATACAATTTAAAAACATTTTCAAAAACTTTACATAATCAGGATAAAATAAATAGTTTCTGATAAATATTGCAGAGAAAATCGTGAAAATCATGCATTTTTTGTAATTTAGAACGACAATCAACACGGCAACGAAAAAATCTCTTTTTAAAAGATAGAAAATTAAGCACTTTTTACAAACACCCTATAAAAAAAGGACCTTTAAAGGCTTTTAAAAAACGTTAATCAAAAATAAGTACTTTTATAAAACGCTACGAACTCTGCTAAGCGAATGATGTATTAAAATCTTAATGACCATTAAAATAAAAAAGACAGCAATAGAAGAATCAGAATAAATAGATCAGTTTGTGCGTTTCTTTAGCTAAGTCACTTCCCCCCCCCCCACCTAAATTATAATTTGCTTTACATATCGAGTCGCCAAACCCCCACGTAGATGACTTTAACGAAATGATTAAAACAAAACTAAAACTTGAAAAACTAACTCAACTATAATAAAGTGATAAAATGTACGCGTAATGA
Source organism: Parasteatoda tepidariorum (assembly GCF_982258835.1). Lineage (NCBI taxonomy): Eukaryota > Metazoa > Arthropoda > Arachnida > Araneae > Theridiidae > Parasteatoda > Parasteatoda tepidariorum. Next base: position 108,223,122 of record NC_141761.1, on the reverse strand, counting down.
ATTATTGAAGTATTTTTTTTATGAAAAAATTAACATGCAGAAAAAATGATGCATCAAATAATTACATGTCAAAACATGTTCAAGCAGTTACAAAAATCCCTTAAAGCATACCGTGTAACCCCTAAAAATAAGTTTTAAGATATAATTTTTTTTTAAAGTAAAAAATATTTCTCTTATTTGTGCCAACCAATAATCCTCCTACCACTGACGATATTTTACTTCCGCACTGAGGTTTATGCAAGCCGGATGCGGAATTCGTAAAGACCAGCCATCGCTGAGATTCGAACCTGGTTCACCTCATTGGAAGACATCACAGCTCTATATTTAGATTTGAAATTAAAGCACTATGCTCTATTTAAGGCATAAAAAAGAGGGGGTTAATGGTTCGAGGACTTAATTTTAAAAAAGGCTAATCAGTTAGTGCATTTTAAGCTACGAAATCAGACACAAAAATATATATTTGTCTGAACAAACATACCTTTTTTTTCGATTGATTTGGATTATTAAACCTCCAAAAATGGGGTGTAGCTAGCTGCGATCTGGAAAATTCGGTCTCAATAGTTTGGTCAGGAGAACGGTCGAAAGTTCGTAACCTTTAATGTTAATTTCACTTTTTGCATTTTTAGTCATATTTTTAAAACTAAGTAAGGAATTTAAAAAAATTGTACCCACTCATAAAACTTATTTACCCAAATATAATTTCGCGCAAAAAATAATTTTTAATAATTGTTTATTATTGTGTTATGCCGACCCTTAAATTTTAATTTTTCTTTTTGCATTTTTCGCCAGATCTCGGGTAGCTTTTAAGCGAATCTGAAAGTTTTTTCATACAATTATAAAATTTAATTATCGAAATATGCAAAAAATTATTTTTTTAATAATTATTAATTTGTTATTTAATTTAATGATAGTCGAACAACTTTTGAATTGTAGCGTGTAAAAAAAAAATTGACATCATTATAAAAAATGTAATAATAAATGGCAAAATGCAAAATCAGTAATATTTTTTGAGAAAATGAAATTTTAAATATTCTTTCCGATTTTTCTTTAAATTGCCATCAATTGATTTAATGATAAGGTTAAATCAATCTAAAGAATCTCAGAAAAATATCAATTTATCATTTATAGCAGGCGACACCGATATTTCGCATTCTAAAAATTGTTCTCAATCTAACATTACATTTTATTCAGAACGGACTTATTCCATAAATTTAGTTTTAATGTCTTATAATAATACAGAGTACATTCAAATTTCTTATTATTCTGAGAGGGGGAAAAAATCTGAGAAGGTACCACCATAAACTTACGATTCCATTTTTTTTTTTTTTAAAAGAAAAAAAAGTCGATTAAAAGCGAGAAAAACACAGGGCATCTGTCTGAAATCCAGTTTTTCCCACCTTTTCCGGAGAAAACTTGCCGAATTTTATGGTTTCTCATCGTGTTGGTAAGGGGGGGAAAAATTATGGGCCCCATTTCTTAGCTGGGGACCGTCTCCTCCATCACCGATGACGGTTATGCGAATGTTCTTTTCGTTCCAAACATTCCAGATTAGAAGAAATAAATTTATTTTGATCTACATGCTGCTACGAAGGGATAGACGAAATCAAGAAAAAATGAAAGTCATTTGTCTGGCAAGGAAATCGTTTTTTTTTTTTTTTTAATAAAAAACGAGGCATATTATGGTAAAAAGAATTTCATAAATAAAGTGCATAATTTTTAAAAAAGGCAATAAATCCAGTCAAAACTAAAATTCAATTAAATTCGGTTTCAATTACTTTTCAGAAGGCAATAAATCCAGTCAAAATTAAAATTTTACTCAATACGGTTTCAATTTCTGAAAAAAAATAATAATTTAGTAACAAAAGTTACCGACTCTCTTTTAATAAAAACGAGGTAGTAAAAGAAATTTTATATATAAAAAGCATAATTTTAAAAGGCAAAAACTCTAGTTAAAATTAAAATTCAATTGAATTCGGTTTTAATTATTTTTTAGAAGGAAATAAATGTAATCAAAATTAAAATATTATTCATTTCGGTTTCAATTTCTGAAAAAAAGTAATTTAGTAGTTAAAAGTCGCCGACCCTTGGTACTAAATTATTTTTTATTAAGTTATTAAATTATTAAATATTAATTTTTAAGCTATAAAACTTATAAGCTAAACGTAATTAAAATGCATTTCATTTAATACTCGTTTTTGTGTGCGCGACGGTGAAATCCAGTTAACAAAACTTTGAGCATTTTCCAACTGGCTATAGCACTTAAATCTTTTATTGTAACTCTATTTTGAATGACAATGCAAGATAGGATCATTTCCTGATTGCAGCAAGCAGAATTTATCGCCATTTTACTGCCAATTAGAATATAACATTAATCAAAGTTTCGAAATCTTTCAGACTAGTTAGAGAGCTCAAATTTTAACTGGCGCTTTGTGCCTGATGACAAGACGAGAAATAATTTTTACTGTGAACGGTTTAAGAAAAATTTATCCCTATTTAATCGACTATCTAAATTTTTAACATAAACATAAAACATCTAAAAGAAGAAACTAATAAAATAAAAATGTTGTTTTTTGAAATTATGTTCTTTAATTGTAAGGAGTGATATTTTCTCCTTTTTTAATTCCTTTTGAAAAATAGTAGGGATGGAAATTAACGGTGCTTCGCTGGTCCAGGACCACTAGAATTGTTCAGGTACAACCACAAATAATTATCAATTCTTCTTCAGAACTGCCAATCAATATACGGGGATATGTTGTTCTATTTTTACCCCTTCAGTTTCATACTTGGGTCTGTTTTATTGTCCAAAAACAGTATATTTCATCATAAATGGCAACAATAAACATTGAGTCGTGGTGGCTCAGGGGATAGAGCGTTCGCCTTCCAATGAGGTGAACCGGGTTCGAATCACAGCCATGGCTGGCCTAAACGAATTCCGCATCCTGCTCGCACCGACCACAGTGCTGACGCAAAATATCCTCAGTGGTAGACGGATCATGGGTTAGAGTCCCCTTGCCGTCAGACTAACTGTGGGAGGTTTTAGTGTTTTTCCTCCCCATGTAACGCTAATGCGGGATAGTTCCATCAAAAAGTCCTCAATGAAGGCAAATTTCTCCCAATGCTTGACGAAGGAGTTCCCTTGTCTTCTGGATTGAGTTCAAAATTACAAGGCTATGGGGTTGAACATTAGTAGTCGTAAACCCGAAATTGGGTTGGTTGTTCAACGACGAAATAAAAAAAATAATAATAATAAAAATAAATAAATAAAATAAAATAAACAAAAACCAAATAAAACAACACAAATTCTTTGTATAATAATTTTCCTTCTCAGTTCAATTTACTAATCTTTTTTTAACAAGAAAAAAAGGAAAGAAATAGACATGCAAACGAACCTGTGAAAATAAATACTTTTTAGTCCTTAGTCCATGAACCAGCGATTAAACTTTCTTAATTTCCAACCCCTGCATGGACTTCACTATTGAACAATAAACATTAGAAAACCCACAACTAAATTGAGAACTAAATGTATACAGTTTTCTCATAAATCAACTAGAAACTGAGAAATAATGGAACAGACTAGACAGACACCAATTCTCTCAACGGCAGCTGATACAGATTCGAAAACTAATTGAAATAAACGAAAAAGACGCTCAACCGGTACAAACAGAATGGAGGAGACAACGCTTTGTGAACTGAAAGGAAGTGTTTCAAATCAAAGAGAGAGTCAACACCAAAGGAACATAATTAAAAAGGGAATTGTAAACTTCAATAAAGCTCCTTTATATGAAGTCTCTCCTTCCATTGATGGAGACATTGGAGCTTCTATTGAGAAGGGAGACAAGATCGGATCACTGCAGGGGATTTTGCATCAACAATCTGCATATCTTTCTTAGTTCAATTAGTTAAAATAAATAATATAATACGAACGAAAGGTGTATATGACAGAGACACGGAAGCATATTTGAGATGTTAATTGAGTTGAAGAGTGAGTTTAAAAAGTGTGGTTCATTTATAATAGAGCGATTTCAGGCATGTTTCGGCAAAATTTCCACAGTTTATTATTTTTAAACAAATATTTTAAATTCTGGATACAAAAGACTTTTCAGGAACAGGTGAAATCCAAACTTTTTAGCCTAAGGATCACAGTTACTCAGTTCCAAGTGCCAAGATTGATCTAAAAAAAGTCGCCAAAAAGGAGCAGGGCCTTAAAAATTTGAAGGGAAAAAAGGCTCATTTTCATGGTTTTGGGACCGTTTTACAGATTTCCAAGTCATTTTGATTCTTTCGCTTTCTTCCCTTTAATTTCCATGAAGGGTTTCTCAAGTGCTAAAGCGCCCTTTTAACCTCAAAACGAACATTTAAAAAGGGGAAATGGAATAAATATTTAAAATATTCTTAAGTTTTTTTTCAAAATTTAAAAGAGATTTTTCGATTTAGATAAAATTATTAAAATCAATGAATAATGCTCAAATTTGGCATATTATTATGAGCCGAACTACGCAATGTTTAAGTAAATTTATACTCACAACAACCATAAAATCGCATACTATATGCTATAAAGCGTTGTGGCTCAAGGGATAGAGCGTTCTCCTCCGTGTTTGAATTACAGCTACGGCAGGCCGAAATGAATTCCGCACCCGGCTCACACCGACCACAGTGCTGACGTAAAATATCCTCAGTGGTAGACGGATCATGGGTAAGAGTCCCCTTGCCATCAAGCTAACCGTGGAAGGTTTTCGTGGGTTTGTTCCTGTCCATGTAACACAAATGCGGGTTAGCTCCATCAAAAATTCCTCCACGAAGGCAAATTTCTCCCAGTACTTCATCGAGGAGTTCCCGACTCTTCTGGATTAGGTTCAAAATTACAAGACTACGGAGCTGAACATCGGCAGCCGCAAGCCCTAAATTGGGTTGGCTGTTCAACGACAGTAATAATAATAATATAAAGCGTTATTTCATAATGGTCCCCTTCCCCCTCTTAATAAAATTCGTTTTATTTTTTATTTTTTATCTGACTATAATAACTCTTTGGTCTCTTCTCCACGCGCGTCCCAAGTATCCAATTTTTGAGAGGGACGAAATTAAATTACACAATCACACAAGTTCGCGAAGTTTCACACTTGATAAAAAATATTTCTTTAATTTGCTAAACATATGCAAAAAAAATTTTCTTGATTTTTACCTTTCATGATTTTATACCGATGATGATTCAATTAAATTTGCTAAACATCGGCAAAAAGATTTTTCTTGATTTTACCTTTCATGATTTTAAACCGATGACGATTTAGTTAAATTAGCAAAACATCTGTAGAAAATTTTTTCTTGATTTTTACCTTTCATGATTTTTAACCAATGATGATTCAGTTAAATTTTCTAATTTGTCTGAAATTTTGAAGGGAACTTTGAGAGAGCTCTAATTATTGAGGGGGACATAACCCCACTGTCCCGCCGTCCACCAATGACCCCCATACTCCTCCCCCAAAGTTCAATAAATATCAACTATTAACCGGGACAAAAACTTTAAGAATGAAGAATAGATTAACTACAGAAAGAAAAAAAAAACTTTTGTAATACTTTTTCCAACAAATAAGGACACACACAAAAAAAGTGTCATTTCTCCTTGGAATCAAAAAGCGAGGAAAAAGAAGATGGGGTGCCCAGAAGAAGGGAGGAAAACTATAAAGTTTCGTTCTTCTTTCCCCTAAATGAAATGAAATGAAATGAAATGAGAAAAAGGGAATAGAGGGCGTAGCAGCCGGACTGTAAATGAGTTTCGATTTTTTTTTTTGCTTCCCCTTTTTATATATTCTATATCCTCCGCCTCTCTAGTTAAGGAAACAAGAAAAGGGGCTAGGAGAATGACAAATTGTTAAAGAATAAAAAGGAAAGGGTTGGGAAGGTTTTTATGGGTCGATTCAATTGAATAATTACGAAGATAAAGGAGAAGAAAATAAGGAAGAGGCCCTAAATATTTTGTTGCATTAATATATTGATAAATAAAAATAGAGAGAAGGAAAGAGAAATTTTTTTTTGTTAAAAAACAAAAAATCGTTAGGTGGAAGGATATTGTGCGTGACATGTAAATTTGTCGTGGAATGCCGCTAGTCTAAATACCGTATTAACTAAATTTTAAAATTCATTTTCCCGTGAACATAATGTCTGAAGGATAAATATTGAACATAATAATGTAGCGAGTATTTCGAGCATATCGAAGGGTATTGTGCAGAGCTTGACATGTAAATTTATCGTGAAATACCGATACATTTCAAGTATCGTACAAACTGTATTTTAAAATTTATTTTACCGCGAATATTATGACCCAAGTCAAAATTTTTAATGGTTTTCCATGGATCGACCAACATAATTTTGATGGCAACCATCAATAATTCCATCATAAACCATTTTATTTTTGACAGTAACTAACATAAGTAACCACCACCCTAAAGTAGGAAATTTGGACTGATTTATGATGGCCCAACATAAGAATATCAACTTGTTTTGATGGTTTGATGTTTATGTTGAACCAACAAGAATTCCCATTAAACTACCATGGGAAATGTATAGTTGGAATCATCATGGATTTTCGGTCCATGAGAATCAAACTTCTCTTGATGGTTAACTATTATAAAGTATCATTTTCAATCATGGAATGATGGAAGTTTGTAGGCATATCAAAAACAATGAACGCATAATTGAAAATATTGGACGATGGTGACCATCAAAAATTTCGACTGTGTGTCTTACATTGAATATTATAATGTCGCGATTATTACGATAAATATGAATACGATAACAACGAGAGTATCGAGCATAACGATAATTTTCTAATACAATATTATACAGGATGCTAATAAATTTTGTTTCGATACCGAGATATATTATTCCTTCACGATGCACAACGTTCTAAAAACTGTAAGACTTAACACCGGGACTGCGTACTGGATAATGATAATGCTATAAAAGTCTAAACTAAACAACCAATGAAAAAAATTAAAAAAAAATTTATGTCTTATCTAGACATCGAGAAACTACATCAAGTAAATAAGAATTCGATAATTTGCAAATAAATAAATAAATAAAATGGTTTTTGTGTTGAAAAAATAATAAGAAATAATAGTACTCATTCGGATACTGGATACAAAATTCTTTCCAGGAAAATTTTTTAAAATTGGTTTGAAATTAAATGTCAACAAACAGCTCAAGAAAAGAAAAAAAGTCTCACAAATAAAATTCTGACCAAAAGTTATAATAATCGGTTTTATTTGGAGTTGAAACATATTCGAAGCTTGAAAAGCTATTAACGTCATCCCGAAAACCCCACATTTGTTCCAGAGGAAAAAGTTATAACTTTGAAGAAAGAATTAACGAGAGTAAAAAAAACATCCTGTACATTAGCGAGTTAGAGTATTTAGGAGGCTCATAAATTGAGTCGTTAACTAGAGCTAGAGAGAAATGAAAGTCTATCCCGTTTCCCATACTACATCAAAACAACTCCCACCCAAAATATAAGGAATCGAGAAGGTGGTAGTTGTCGTAAATACGACCAAAACCCATCGTTAAAGACTGAAAGTTCCATAAAAAATATAAATAAAAAACTTTTCTAACGGTGCATCTGATACATTAATGCTGGGCTTAACGCACGATAATGAAATAAATTTTCATAATAAATAATATTAGAGTATGCAACTACCACTAAGAGAAAGGTACGGGAGTTAATTTATGAAAAAGCTGCTTTTATTAAAATTGCATATTTTGCAAGTTTGTAATTTTGCAATCAACGATGAGATTTATAAATTTAAAAAAAAAAAAAGATATCTTCGAAACTGGAAAGGATCTTTTTCCCTTATCATTTATTCGAGAAAGGTTAGAGAAATATATATATCCCGATAATAATAGAAAGCGAAACCGTAATAACCAGACGACCTGTCTATCTTATTAAAAAAAGAAAGCGATAATAATTTTTACATTACTAACATTTTATCCCATGGATGGTTTTTCTAAATTTTATTTTATAACCGTCGTTGAACAGCCGACCCAAATTCGGGTTTACGACTACTAATGTTCAACTCCGTAGCCTTGTCATTTTTGAACCAATGCAGTAGACAAGGAAACTCCAGGATCCCCCAGAGGTTTTGATTTATTATGGGAACATGGAGGACTGTGTGACCAGACAAATTTAACGTGCATCAGTCACCATTAACTACACGGGGAGTCTTCGGCCGGCCGTATGTAGGGTTGACCGTGTAAAGCTAAGCGCAGATGGCGCTAGGGGTTAAAATTCGTCGTCAGACTTCCGGGTCACTACTTCCCACTGATTTTTACGCCTAAACATGAAAAAAAGGCAGCATCCAAAACTATTATACTTGTAGTGTTTTCAATATAGCGCGTTTTTTCAATCGAACTTTCAACGAAATAAACAACAAATGAATTCGGAAGACTCCGCAAGCTTGCTATGATGCTACCTAAAAAATAACAAAAGGTGATATTTTACACAAATATAGCCAAATCAGGGAAAACACTCAAAACACGACTAACCTTGCACTTTATTTATGCTGTGATATTAATTTTGTAAAATTTGTTTTAGGCTCACTAACTGTTAGAATTTTCGAATTAAAGAAAACTTTTATGAATGGTGAAATTACGTGTAAATTTAAACACACATAGAATAAATAAGCCTGTTCACACTTCTCCTCGTAAGTATAACATAAGCGGAGGGATACACCGGAAGTTTTCTAAATTTCTTCCGGTTTTAGGAAGCTTGTTATTGTTTACATTCATCAACCATCCTAACCAGGGAGGGACTAAACTACCCTAGTAATATATAGTCTGTCTAAAATAAGAACTTCCTTAGCCATTCGTCTGGACCCGTGGCGGTGACTATGTTAACGAGGTCTATTTCAAGTAGGGGTGTGAGGTCACTGTTTAGGATAAGTTTTGGCACGAGTCGTCGTGAGAAAGAGATTTTTTTTCTTCCGTCTATTTGTGTTAGCTTTAGAGTGAAGGAGTTGAATTTAAGCTACCCAGGCAAATATGCCCATACGCAGAGTAATTTAATTCCTCTCCGTTACGAAAGAACCTGCAAAGTATTTGAGGCCAAGCAGAAGGTGGACTCTCAGGCACAAGGGGCACAAAGTATAACTAGAAAATGTTCAACACATCAAGAATCCCTTCACCAGAAGCAAATCAGAAGGGAGAGGGAAAAAGAGGATAGCAATTTAATTATTATAGCCGTTCCTACAAGTGTTTTTAACCATCTTCCAAAGATAACGATACAACAACTCTAGCATTCTAATCGTCTTATCCTATAAGTGTCTTTAACAGAATTAGAAATGCAGAAAAAAAGTATAACTAGAAAATGTTCAACACATCAAGAATCCCTTCACCAGAAGCAAATCAGAAGGGAGAGGGAAAAAGAGGATAGCAATTTAATTATTATAGCCGTTCCTACAAGTGTTTTTAACCATCTTCCAAAGATAACGATACAACAACTCTAGCATTCTAATCGTCTTATCCTATAAGTGTCTTTAACAGAATTGGAAATGCAGAAAAAAATTATAACTAGAAAATGTTCAACACATCAAGAATCCCTCCACCAGAAGCAAATCAGAAAGAAGACAGCCGGGTTCTGATCTGTAAACATCGCAGTGAAGGGGGATTGCCAACAAAGATGAAGAAAGACAATGGTGGTGCGACAGGCAAGAGTATTATCGGATCGATACGTTTTTGGCTTCCATTCTCTTGCAGATCGATCTTCTGACTGAGTCGACAAATCCCTCGCCGGGACATCTCGCCCGATGCCAACTTACGGAGGAAAGAGAAGTGGAAAAACGCTTTTCCTTCTTCAAAAATGCAGGTCGGATCATCCCTCCTTCAGTATTTATCTGCTGAAGGTGATGTGAGATATGTTTTTGAGATCTCAATGAAGTCCTAAGGATCGTTCGCTCGCTCTCAAGAAGCTTGACTGATTGCGGGCAACCCTCTTTGCTATCGCGATTGCTAATTAATCATCGGTCTTGGAAGAAGTTACACAAGATCCGATCAAAATGGGAAGATTTGCAATAAAGAGATTTTTCATTCGAGGGAAAATTCTGGACAGAAATAAAAGCATAATATCATTTCTAATGATTCAACTTTTTAAGAAGATGATGCTATTCTACGGAAGAAGATTTTCGTGGCAAATTCTGTTTCACTTTCATTAGTATTTAAAAATTTAAAGTACGGAAAAAAGTGAATTCAGGTAAGTTTATCATATCATAAAGTATCAAGTGCTGAAGAAAATGTTTACAAAATATCGAAATGCAAACAAATTAAAGTGAGATAACTCCCCAAACTGAGCAATCCTGTCTTTGTCTTTTAATCTTGCTAATAAATAAATAAATAAATAAAAAGATCACCAGTCTTATTCCGTTTTGGGACAACAGCTGCTGAAGAGGATGGCATTGACAGACCACTGACCACTATCATTTCCTGTCTGTTTTTGAGCAACAGCTGCTAAAGAAGACGGCTCTGACTGATCACTACCATTTCAACTACACGAGCAACATCTGCTAAAAAGGATGGCACTGACAGACCACAATCATTTCCTGCTTGTTTTTGAGCAACAGCTGCTAAAGAGGATGGCGATGATTTGTTGCTATCATTTTCTGCCTATTATTGAGCAATGGTTGCTAAAGAGGACGGCATTGACTGAGCACTATCATTTCAGCTGCTAAAGAGGATGGCATTGATAGATAACTATCATTTCCTGCCTGGTTTTGAGCAATAGCTGCTAAAGACGATGGCATTGACAGACCACTATCATTTCCTGCCTGTTTTTCTAAGATTCAGTGAACTTTCCCAATAAAAGGTATCAAATGACTTCTCTAGACTAGATCTTTCTTTGAATGATGGTAAGAAGGTCTAAATCTCCTTTTTTTAATACGCTGGCATTTACGAGAGTTCTAGGTGAAAATGAATAACACGCATTGTCAAGTAACAACACAATGATACACTGTTATACGGTGTGTTCCGTTTCAGGTAGGTAGTACATCACAGTTTTTACAATGCAGTTGCAACATTTTCATATCAAAGCAATACGCAAACGTGTTATTGCAAATCGAGTGCACGTCAATAAATGTGCCAGCCTTCAACTTTTACCCGTTACAATCGAGCGCTTAGAATAATTAAAGGTGGTATGTGTTTCAAGCAAGTGAAAATAATTACCATTTTCTTACGAGCCTGCACGCGTCTGTTCTTGGCAAAGAAGGGTGGTGGACATACAAAACCGCTGTCAAAGGGAAGAGCGAGGAACATCGTTATCGGATTTGTTCGAAGACTGTGGAATGACGGAACCAATTAGCTTCGTCTGTCGATTTTAAAGTGCCTTATTTTGCGTGCGGAAAACCTCGGGAAAAGCTTGGGACTAAATTGGAAAACGGGTAATAACGATATTTCAGCCCTTGGCAGTTAGATTTCTTAAAAGGATTTACATCTCTCTTGCAAACTGTACAGTTGAAAAAGAAAAGAATTATAATTTGAAAAAAATACTATCAGCATTAAAAACGGAAATTAAAATTAATAGACTTCAGGGCAATATAATAACCTAGATTTCCAAATCAAGTAGGAGAGGTTTTTTTTAAAAATTATTTTATTTTGATTTTTCTCACTACATGTAAATATCTAATAATGGTTCGCAAGTTTCTATTGTTGTCAATGCATTTTTATTGGCTGGAAAAACACATGGTAGGATCCAGTTTTCCTACATTAATATTCATATTGGTTTGGTTGTCAACAGCATAAAATTGATATAAGTCATTAAGTTATTGTTTTCCTATAAATATTTTTGCTTCTCTAATTGGGCATACTATAGCCTACGTCACAGGTCGTGTTATTCCTACTAAATTTAACTAGTAAACAGCATTTACTGCGAACCTGATTTCTAGCGACAAGTAAACATTAAACGAAATGTGTTGTTATGAGTCGCTACTCGTCAGGTTGGAAATGTATTAGTCTAGTTCCTTTTGAAATAATTTATTTTGTTGTTTTATCTAAGTTTATGAATTTAGTAAACATATTTAAAACTCAGCTTATTTATTAAACTAAAAGGTAAATATTATTCCTAGTAAAATTTTCGGAGTGGAAGTAGTTGTGCTCTTTTCATATTATACCCAATTTAAAGGTTAAAATTACCTGCACAGTTATTATTACGTTTTTGATTTCTAAATTAAGAGTTTAGGAAGATTGTTTATTTTTATTATTATTATAATTTAATTCTACGTTTCATTTTTATGATAAAGTTATTTAAATCGGTGTCTGATTTTATTAACTGTTTTATAATCATTATTTTTTGGTGCAAATTACATTAAATATACTATTATGAATTACGGTTAAAGAGATTCATTAAATAATTTAGAACTTAACTTTCAGCTTCATGCACACGAAGTGATGAATTCAAAAATTGTATTTAAAATATACATCCGTCCGTTTGATAAGCAAAAATATTAAATGACAGATGTGAACTCACCAAATTTGTTATAACAATGTACATTTAATTTTAAATGTTATTTCAAAAAATGATTACTTAAAAAAATTATTTATGTTCACTTATAGATCTTAATAGTATCATAAGGGAAATATTTGGACGTGGGAAGTGGAGGCACAAATGTTCTTAATAGTACATATATTTCTTAATAATGCATATAATTTCAACTGTTTTATGCCGAGAAACAACAATTATTGCGAAGCAATCATCGGGGTGTGTGCGCGGCAGCGAACAGGGGGCTTAGCCCATTAGTAATTTTATAACCGGCGTTGAATAGCCGACACATTTTGGGTTTACTGCTATCAATGTTCAACTCTGCGACCTCGTGATATTAAGCTTACCTTAGAAGATGAGAGAACTATTGGATCAAAAGTTTGGACAAACTAGCCTTGGTAGAGGATTTTAGAATGGAAAAAAACTTGCATTTGCGTTACACGGAGAGGAAAACCTAGTAACCCACAGTTAGCCTGATGGCAAGAGGATTCTAATCCCTGATACGTCTACCACTGTGTATATATTTTACGCCAGCAAAGTAGTCGATGGGAGCTGGAAGCAAAATTTGTATCGACTAGTCATCGCTGGGAATATGAGAGTTCTTAGTGAAAATGAAGAACACACATTTTCTAGGTAACAACACGATATTGCACTGTTATACGTTGTGTTAAATCCTTAACATGTAGTTTCAGAATTTTCATCAAAAATTGAAACAAAAAATAAATAAATAAATAAAAGCACAAACATTTGGAGCTGAAAATAAGATTTTAAGCGACTTAATGTTGAAATAAGTCTTAACTTTCACTGTTAAAAACAGGTTGTGACGTACGATGCCACGCGTGCCAACCCATGGATTAAAATTACTCCATAAACAAAATAAAATATAAATAAAAAGTGTGTTTTCCGATCTAATCCAGATAAGTATTTCTAAAAATAAAAAAAAAATTCAAAGAAAACAGTCATATGCCTAAAAGTATAAGAAAGAAGATCACTTACGTTTTTAATAACCCACAAAAAAGTGACGATACCTACATAAATTAATAATTTATACCAATCAATCTTTTATTTAATTAACTTGAAGATTACTAGAAAGATGGAAATTTTTTCCTTAACCCTGTTGCAATATTTAATTAGAAAAATCATAACATTATTACGCGAAGACTTAACACTAAAAAGATAATAATACCCTCTCTCTGATGAGAATTTTCAATTAAAAATTCATTTTAATATCTTTCAAATTCGAGAGAGAGAGATAAGACCAGAACAGCATTTAATTAATTTAATACGTATCTAAGTCTACGCTGATTATTAACTGCATGGCTGTTTAATTTAATTTCCCGCAAACGCAAGATGATATGTTATTTACTTGATATTTAATTATTAGCATTTCGTTCAGTATTATCGAGTCTTGTAATAGTCGATTTATTATGACTTAATATACATTAAGTTATTTTATAATAGATAACATTAGATTATCTATTCATACTTTCCTAGAAAGCAGTACCTTTTTGATTTCTCTGAAGAATATTCTCGTTTATCTTTCTCGTTCGCAAATGGTAGCTAATAATATTATTGCTAATAATATTATTTTTAAATTCAATATGCATATCGCATCGAAGAATAATATTATTGCTTTTAGGTAATTCGCTAGAGGTAAGATCAGGACTAGGTTTAGTTAATTTAATTTGCATCTAAGTCTACACGGATTCTGTGGTTCTTACAAATACAGGGGGAAACGTTACTTGCCAGTTGCTTAACTATAAGTATTCATTGCAATCAAGTACAGTCAAATTATTATAACTCAAGTTATCGATTTACATTAAGTTAATTTCTTTCCATCAGATTATCTATTCTTATTTTCCAAACATTATAAAAGCAATTTTTTTATTTAATTTCTCTAAACAATATTCTTGTTTATCAACCTGATTAGCATACAATAATGAAAAGGATATAAATGTCCTCAAGTCACGTTATAGTGAAGTTATTACGACATTTATTCTCACCTGGTTAATTATTTATACATTCTATACTTTAGAAAGAATACCTTTTGGATTTCTATAAGAAATATTTTAATTCAATACGCTTAAAAGTTTATACCGATTAACAATTATGTATTTTCTGAAAATTCTAGGGGAAACGTTACTTGCTAGTTGTTTAACTATAAGCATTCATTGCAATCAAGTACATTATTATGACTCAAGTTATCGATTTACATTAAGTTAATTTCTTTCCATCAGATTATCTATTCTTATTTTCCAAACATTATAAAAGCAATTTTTTTATTTAATTTCTCTAAACAATATTCTTGTTTATCAACCTGATTAGCATACAATAATGAAAAGGATATAAATGTCCTCAAGTCACGTTATAGTGAAGTTATTACGACATTTATTCTCACCTGGTTAATTATTTATACATTCTATACTTTAGAAAGAATACCTTTTGGATTTCTATAAGAAATATTTTAATTCAATACGCTTAAAAGTTTATACCGATTAACAATTATGTATTTTCTGAAAATTCTAGGGGAAACGTTACTTGCTAGTTGTTTAACTATAAGCATTCATTGCAATCAAGTACATTATTATGACTCAAGTTATCGATTTACATTAAGTTAATTTCTTTCCATCAGATTATCTATTCTTATTTTCCAAACATTATAAAAGCAATTTTTTTATTTAATTTCTCTAAACAATATTCTTGTTTATCAACCTGATTAGCATACAATAATGAAAAGGATATAAATGTCCTCAAGTCACGTTATAGTGAAGTTATTACGACATTTATTCTCACCTGGTTAATTATTTATACATTCTATACTTTAGAAAGAATACCTTTTGGATTTCTATAAGAAATATTTTAATTCAATACGCTTAAAAGTTTATACCGATTAACAATTATGTATTTTCTGAAAATTCTAGGGGAAACGTTACTTGCTAGTTGTTTAACTATAAGCATTCATTGCAATCAAGTACATTATTATGACTCAAGTTATCGATTTACATTAAGTTAATTTCTTTCCATCAGATTATCTATTCTTATTTTCCAAACATTATAAAAGCAATTTTTTTATTTAATTTCTCTAAACAATATTCTTGTTTATCAACCTGATTAGCATACAATAATGAAAAGGATATAAATGTCCTCAAGTCACGTTATAGTGAAGTTATTACGACATTTATTCTCACCTGGTTAATTATTTATACATTCTATACTTTAGAAAGAATACCTTTTGGATTTCTATAAGAAATATTTTAATTCAATACGCTTAAAAGTTTATACCGATTAACAATTATGTATTTTCTGAAAATTCTAGGGGAAACGTTACTTGCTAGTTGTTTAACTATAAGCATTCATTGCAATCAAGTACATTATTATGACTCAAGTTATCGATTTACATTAAGTTAATTTCTTTCCATCAGATTATCTATTCTTATTTTCCAAACATTATAAAAGCAATTTTTTTATTTAATTTCTCTAAACAATATTCTTGTTTATCAACCTGATTAGCATACAATAATGAAAAGGATATAAATGTCCTCAAGTCACGTTATAGTGAAGTTATTACGACATTTATTCTCACCTGGTTAATTATTTATACATTCTATACTTTAGAAAGAATACCTTTTGGATTTCTATAAGAAATATTTTAATTCAATACGCTTAAAAGTTTATACCGATTAACAATTATGTATTTTCTGAAAATTCTAGGGGAAACGTTACTTGCTAGTTGTTTAACTATAAGCATTCATTGCAATCAAGTACATTATTATGACTCAAGTTATCGATTTACATTAAGTTAATTTCTTTCCATCAGATTATCTATTCTTATTTTCCAAACATTATAAAAGCAATTTTTTTATTTAATTTCTCTAAACAATATTCTTGTTTATCAACCTGATTAGCATACAATAATGAAAAGGATATAAATGTCCTCAAGTCACGTTATAGTGAAGTTATTACGACATTTATTCTCACCTGGTTAATTATTTATACATTCTATACTTTAGAAAGAATACCTTTTGGATTTCTATAAGAAATATTTTAATTCAATACGCTTAAAAGTTTATACCGATTAACAATTATGTATTTTCTGAAAATTCTAGGGGAAACGTTACTTGCTAGTTGTTTAACTATAAGCATTCATTGCAATCAAGTACATTATTATGACTCAAGTTATCGATTTACATTAAGTTAATTTCTTTCCATCAGATTATCTATTCTTATTTTCCAAACATTATAAAAGCAATTTTTTTATTTAATTTCTCTAAACAATATTCTTGTTTATCAACCTGATTAGCATACAATAATGAAAAGGATATAAATGTCCTCAAGTCACGTTATAGTGAAGTTATTACGACATTTATTCTCACCTGGTTAATTATTTATACATTCTATACTTTAGAAAGAATACCTTTTGGATTTCTATAAGAAATATTTTAATTCAATACGCTTAAAAGTTTATACCGATTAACAATTATGTATTTTCTGAAAATTCTAGGGGAAACGTTACTTGCTAGTTGTTTAACTATAAGCATTCATTGCAATCAAGTACATTATTATGACTCAAGTTATCGATTTACATTAAGTTAATTTCTTTCCATCAGATTATCTATTCTTATTTTCCAAACATTATAAAAGCAATTTTTTTTATTTAATTTCTCTAAACAATATTCTTGTTTATCAACCTGATTAGCATACAATAATTAAAAGAATATGAATGTCCTCAAGTCATGTTATATATTATGACATTTATTCTCACCTGGTTAATTATTTATACATTCTATACTTTAGAAAGAATACCTTTTGGATTTCTATAAGAAATATTTTAATTCAATACGCTTAAAAGTTTATACCGATTAACAATTATGTATTTTCTGAAAATTCTAGGGGAAACGTTACTTGCTAGTTGTTTAACTATAAGCATTCATTGCAATCAAGTACATTATTATGACTCAAGTTATCGATTTACATTAAGTTAATTTCTTTCCATCAGATTATCTATTCTTATTTTCCAAACATTATAAAAGCAATTTTTTTTTATTTAATTTCTCTAAACAATATTCTTGTTTATCAACCTGATTAGCATACAATAATTAAAAGAATATGAATGTCCTCAAGTCATGTTATATATTATGACATTTATTCTCACCTGGTTAATTATTTATACATTCTATACTTTAGAAAGAATACCTTTTGGATTTCTATAAGAAATATTTTAATTCAATACGCTTAAAAGTTTATACCGATTAACAATTATGTATTTTCTGAAAATTCTAGGGGAAACGTTACTTGCTAGTTGTTTAACTATAAGCATTCATTGCAATCAAGTACATTATTATGACTCAAGTTATCGATTTACATTAAGTTAATTTTTTTCCATCAGATTATCTATTCTTATTTTCCAAACATTATAAAAGCAATTTTTTTTTATTTAATTTCTCGAAACAATATTCTTGTTTATCAACCTGATTGGCATATAATAATTAAAAGAATATGAATGTCCTCAAGTCATGTTATATATTATGACATTTATTCTCATCTGGTTAATTATTTATTCTTTCTGTACTTTAGAAATAATATCTTTTAGATTTCTATAAGAAATAAATGAATTAAATACGCATAAAAATTTACGAAGTTTAACTATTATGTATTTTCTGCAAATGCCGGAGGAAACTTAATTTACTAGATATTTAATTGATTAGCATTGGAGCATTTCTTTTACTATTATCCTTTATTGCAATTAAATCATGTTATAATGATTCATTATACATTTATTTATATCTACTCATATCGGTTTATTAACTCATATTTTCCCATGTTTTATAAGGAAATATAATTTTGATTTCTTTGGAAAATATTCGTGTTTAGCTATCTCCAGGGCAAATAATATAAAAAGTATATTATTATTCTTTATTACATTATGTATAGAATAGGACATTCTAAGCTTAATTATAGATATTTATATAGAATCTTAAACATCTCTTTTAACTCATATAAAATCCTTCATATATTACAGAACCTTTTTTCTAAAAATTAAATAAATATAGGATTATTTTCAGAATCATTGCAAAGTAAAATAATAATAATATAAATTAATAAATAAAAAAAAATTAAAAAAAAAAAAAACTGGAAAATTCTTACAGCAAATAGTAATTTAAAAATCCAAATAGTTTTAAACTAATTTACTTAAAAGAAGTGGACCGAAACTTCATTTAGATGAAAAAAATAATAATCATAAACTAAATAATCGTTTTTTGATAGAGTTAATATCTCATTACGGGTAAAAGAAACCAAGAATCGTTTGAAGTAAAAAGAAAAATTGATTTTTCTCTTTACTTAAAAAAAAAGAAAGATAAAAATATCTAAAGGAATGGAGAATAAATCCTTTTTAATAAGCTTTTTAAAATCCCTTTTGAAAATTTTTCGCCTTTCTTCCTTTTTTTTTTAAATGTGTTATGTTTTTTATAGAAAAATTCTTAAGTCTCTAGAAGTTAAAAGAAAGAAAAAAATGCAGAAAGGCGAGGGAAAGGAGGATAGCGTAACCGCAGACGATTTTGCTCCTTTAAAGTTTTCTTCACTACCAAAATAACAACTAATCTCTGATAAAAGGGAACTAACATTGTTTCCTTTCGCCATTTCTCTCTTTTTTAAAACTTGACTTCAAAAAGCAGAAACACGAACCATTTCTGAAAAGGAGAGGGGAAAATAAGGCAGCAATAATAATCGTAATCCCCACAAAGTACCTACTTTAGGAGAGAGCAAACAAACAGAAGCCCTCCACAAATCTTTTTTTTAAAGTTTGAAAAGCTCTTTGAAGGCTATTAAGCAAGTGGTTAAAAGAGGAAATACGAAGAAAAACAATACTAAATTTATAAAGTTCAAAAATCACAAATTTTTAAAATCCATTTAAAATAAGTTGACTTATTAGGATTAGGAAACGCTCTTAGGAAATATTCTTTAATTCGCAAAAGTGCAATTCTTAATTATTTTTCAAGAATTAATATTTATTTATTCGAATACTTAAGGCTGCATTGCGAAGTATTCGCCGCAATATGAAATTATATTTCTTTTGAGAATAATATGCTATTTTTAATAACCGTTGTGAGTTTGCAACAGTTACTCATGACTGTTAGATAAAGCTTAGCCTGAGCTGCTTACGCATATTTTGAAAATGGCGCAAAACGTCAATATTAAGAAAAGCCACAATTTTATGAAAATTAAAAGCGTTTGTGGTCTAGATTTTTAATATTTAAAAGCTTCCTCCAATGCTGCATTACCTGGACTCATAAAAAATATACAAAAACTGCGAATACGGCAGTGGTTTTGATAATTTTCATCTAGGTGGAAAAATGTCGCCAAATTGGCGATTTTAAGAAAAAAAAATGTTTTATAGCTTTTAAAATATTTTAGTTACTTGTCTGTTCTAAAACCTAGATAATTCTTCAGGGCAAGATTACATATATAGTTTGGCTCAGAGGATAGAGCGATCGCCTTCCATAGAGGTGAATGGTGAATCTGGTTCGGAAAGATGTCATTTTCTCATCACTCGTCTCGCGGTCACTTGAAAAAAATATAACAATAATAGACTTTTTTTTGGCAGTTAAACGTACATGAAAAATGTCTAAATTTTGGAAAAGGTAAATTTTTTTGGTTCCAACTCTAGTTACATCACTACTCTGCAAATTTCCAAAGCGGCATCAAAATCGATTGAACGTTTATTCTGTAATCCAAAAGTTGAAAAAAAAAATGATTTTTAGGAAATCATGTTTAAAGTTCTTATAACCTTCCTCTTCGGTTTTTTGAAGTTTTCGGTCGAAAAGTAAGTTGCTGGAAAATCGAATTTTGAAGAAGTCGTATAATTAAAATTCGATTTCTCAGGATCTGGTCAACCCATTTCGCACAAATTTTGTATTTCGCCATGTAAAATTACATTCCTTAAAATTATGTAAAATATTAAATACCTCTACAGTTCAAAATTGTTTATATTATTATTAAATAAAGGAACAAAATATAATAAATATTTTGCAAGGAATTATCTTTGGATAAACGAATTTTATAATTGTGTGCAAAAAGTTTTAGATTCGCTTGAAAAGTTCTCGAGATATGGTGAAATACGTAAAAAGTAACATTAACAAACTTTCCAAATTGCAGCTACCCCCTATATTTCGGGGGTCAGAAATCCGAATCTGTCATAAAAAGGTATGTTTATTCAGGGAAAGTACATTTTTGAGTCTGATTTCATAACATAAAATATAGACTGCATTAATTAATTAGTATATTTGAGGTCACCCTCTCAAACCGTTAAGAGTGAGTCTTGGAACGTGAAGATCCAATTATTAGGTCAAAGGTTGGTCATTTTTCTTATTTTGCGCATTGTGCATCCTACAGAAAATCAGACAATCTCAATCTTGCATTTGAAAGTAAATAACGTGAGCAAAAGCTAAAAAATGTGACCCTCCAAATTTCCAAGTCCAAGTTATAATTAGTTTAAATTATCAATCCAATTTTAAATCCGAAGAGGGTTCAGGTGCGGCTGATACCGATCTAGTACCGCGGTACTGGTATAAACGGATAAAGCTCGCAATACATGCATAGATACTATCTTATTTTAAAATGCAACTTACAGTCCCTTTCTTGAAAGAGGAAGAGGGCAGACGAGAATGTTTTCATATTTTTATTTTTCACCCACAACGTGAGTAGAATAAGTACTTCGGGATCAACGGTTGAAACAGTACATTCCGTTTTTATTTATTTCCGTTTTTTTTTTCTCCTTCCAACTCTCTTCTTTTTGTGTCGTTCCTTTTATTTTGTTTCGCCCTCGACTCTAACAAAAGCAACTTTTAAAAACAGAGACGCCGTTTAAGAGGAAGGGAAAAAAACTTCATTGAAAAATAAAACACGACGCCCGAAACAACAGACGCTACAGTATCTTTTCGAACGTATTTTCTTCCTTTTATTGCAATTGAGTGCCGAGATGAGTGATGAAGACGCTTTTCCAAGTTTTGTTCCCATTCAGTACTTCCCGCCCCCACTCCACTTTTCTCCCGTTTTTCCTCTTTTATCCCTCTTCCTAACTCCGGGATGAGCTCCTTGTGGTGTTCCAAACAAATGGCGTCATAGCACCATCTGCTCTCTGTCTTCTTTCCATCTGCGGTACAATTTCCATTTTCTCCGGAAAAAAAAGGAGAATGAGAAATCTTTGTTTTTATACCTCCATGTAGTGAATCTCCATGTTTGAACTTAGAAAATAAAAAAAAAATCCTGTCTTGATAAAAAAAACTATATATATATATATATATATATATATATATATATATATATATATATATATATATATATATATATATATATATATATATATATATATATATATATATATATATATACACAGAGAGAGAGAGAGAGAGAAAACATGGAGAATAATAAAGATTAATGAAAAGAGAAGAAAAATTATTAAAATAAAATATTTAAAAAAAATTACAAAAAATATATAACAAAAAGCAGGAAAACAAAGAAATGAAAAGATATAATCTCTTCATCAGCTCACACGATTATATCCGCAAAAAGGAGTGCTTTCTAATATTGTATCGATATAGTCAAAGCAACATATATTGATACAACAGTGTAAGGTGCACTCAAAAAATTAAAACAAAACAGAAAAATTTAAGTTAAAAGATATAGATCACGTAAAAAATAAAACCTATTATTTTTCTGCGTTTTTCTCTTTATCATTTTTTCTCCTTATTATGATATATATATATATATATATATATATATATATATATATATATATATATATATATATATATATATATATATATATATATATATATATATATATATATATATATAAATCTTTAATTACAATAAAATACAAATATTGTCAAAATGTCAAAAATATAAATAATTTAATGATTTTGGGTAAAAGTACCGGCACTCGGTAGTTGGTACTTTTTACTGTATACAACTTAAGAAAAAAATTATGAGCGGAAGACACTGATCATTGCGAAATATCTGGTTAGTAGTAAATATATATCTAATTTAATCCCGGGATAGTATCTTATCTCTGAATAATATCTTATCTCTGGATCCTAGTAAATATCTATTTAACATGATTTCTGGATAATATCTCATCTTTGGATCCTAATAAATATTTATCTAATGTATTTTCTGGATATTATCTTATCTCTAGATCCTCATAAATATCTATCTAATATAATTTCAGGATAATATCTTATCTCTGGATCTTAGTAAATATCTATGTAATATAATTTCTGGATAATATCGTATCTTTCAATCCTAGTAAATATCTATCTAACGTAATTTCTGGATAATATCTAATCTCTGGATTCTATTAAATATCTAACAACTAGTTAACTTAATCCCTAGAACCATAGAGTTAAAGTAAATATCTATTATATTCTCTGGATAATATTTAATCTCTGGATTATATCTAACAATCCGGATAATTATATTCACTCAAGATAATCAAAATCCCATGAAACATTAATTCATTTTTTTCTTTTTACTTCCAATTTGTTTTTACAAAGTTGACTAATGAATCAAAAGATGGATTTAGTCACATTTATTTATAGGAATGGTTAAGGAACATTAAAAAAATAATAATTAAGAAAGAAAAAGTATCACGAAGGAAATTAAATTCCTTCCTAATGACTATTGATTAAAAAGAAGCTAAATTACGTTTCTTTCATTAAAACATTCAACTTAATGATATTTATATTGAATTATTGGAAGACAACATTGTAAGACTATTACAATTTCACGATCTGTACTCCAAATTTAATCACCCATTTCATAAGAAGAAGAAAAAAGAACATTTTCAGATTTAAAAGAAAAAAATATTGGAATGTGAAAAATCGTGTAATCTAATAATAATAATATATATATATATATTTTATAACAGTCGTTGAACAGCCGACCCAATTTTTATGGGTTTACAACTACTAATGTTCAACTCCGCAGCCTTGTAATTTTGAATCCAACCCAGAAGACAAGGACTGGATCAAGCATTAGGAGAAATTTGTCTGCGTGGAGGAATTTCTGATGGAATTAACCAGCACTTGCGTTACATGGAGAGGAAGACCACGAGAACTTCCCACGGTTGGCCAGACGGCAAGGGGATTTTAACCCATGATCCGTCTACCACTGAGAATATTTCACATCAGCACTATGGTCGGTGCAAAGCCGGATGCGGAATTCGTATCGACCAGCCATGGCCGCGATCGAACCCCGGTTCACCTCAATGGAAGGCGAACGCTCTATCATCTGAGTCATATATGCCTACCACTAAGGATATTTTACGTCAGCACTGTGGTCGGTGCGAGACGGGTGTAAAATTTGTATCGCCTAGCCATCGCGAGAATTCGAAACCAGTTCACCTCATTGGAAAGCGAACCCTCTATCTGCTGACACACCACCGCTCTGCCTGTATATAGAGGCCAGATACTCAAATGTGCGGTCTTAGTGGCGCTTCTTCGGCCGCCGCCGAAGGAACTTTTCCGAATGCTGTTAATTCGAGCTTCGGACTAAAGCATAAAGATTATTTTTTTCCAGATTTGAGTAACTTTTAATTAATCCATTCTTTAAATAAATTTATTTTCTTTCTATTATCTTGTGTAGCGTTGTGTATTTTAATTTAATTTCTCTAATAAATAGAGTTACTTTGAAGAAATTTTTTTTTTTTTTTTTTTTTTTTTTGCTAGTGTAAGACATTTAAACTACATAACTTTAAAAGTGTTATAGTTACTTTTCCGCACTAAAGACCAGACAAGAGGTGGTAAATATTTTTACTACGAGAGGCCGCATAAATCGATATATCTATAAATGCGACTTTTGTGATATTACAGGGTTGTTACAGAAAAAAATGAACAATATAGTTGCTTTTAGTGGCCTAAAGCATGAAAATAGTTGCCGAAAACAAAGAAAATACTTGCCTATATAAGAACAAAAATATGACTAAAATTTTATTAAATGACTTAATTGTCATAGACAATGATCCATTTAGTCATGTTGGTGACAAACATGATATTTTTTATATAAACATTAGTGTTCTAATAGTTATTTTAATTAACTTAAATAATTAATTTCCTAATATAAATAAATTAAGGCCTTTTTTTACTTTCTTCGGCGAAAGGGTTTTGGAAAATCTCATGCAAACTTAAATAGAAAACCCTATGATGAAGTAAATAGCAAATTCCATTAAGTTGATTTTTCGAAAAAAACCAACCAGAACGAATAAACTTAGAGATCATCCATTGGATAGATACGAAACCGGGCTATTGAAAGGATAGCAGGGCTATCCAAACATCTCTCGATTGAGCAAAATCGTGAACAAGCCGAGAGGATTCTTTCCGGATTCCAGGCACACGCAGAAATACTTCAGTAGTTGGAGGATGTCAGGAAAAGAGACCTTTACTTATTGATTCCAGGAGAAGCACGTGTTGCCCCTTCTGTTCGGGAGATAAGGGTAGGATTCTATTGCCTCTTTCTCAAGAAGGGGGGTTACATGATCCCTATCGAAGAGGATCATGGGCAAAAGAGGGTCACTCCACTTCAACGGAAAGTTTATTTTCACAACATTCTATTCAAAGTATGTAATTCGATACATTTTTGATGGCAAATTTTACTAAAGTTTAGTTATTTTAAAACGACTGATTCGAGATGGCAGGTTTGTTAATTGAAAAGTTTAGTACAATTGGGTTCTTAAGGACATTTTTTTAAAAAATTAATTAATTAATGAAGTTAATTCAATAAATATTATTTTGATTTGATTGAGGTTTTGTTATTCTTAAACGACTGATTAGAGATGGCAGGTCTATTAATTGAAAAATTTAGTAGAATTGGGTTCTTGAAGACATTTTTTTTTAAAATTAACATTTCTGATAAAAGTTAATTCCATAAATATAAATATTTGTCAGTAAATATTATTTCGATATGATTAAGGTTTAGTTATTTTTAGACAACTGATTAGAGATGGCAGGACTATTAATTGAAAAATTTAGTAGAATTGGGTTCTTGAAGACATTTTTTTTTAAAATTAACATTTCTGATAAAAGTTAATTCCATAAATATAAATATTTGTCAGTAAATATTATTTCGATATGATTAAGGTTTAGTTATTTTTAGACAACTGATTAGAGATGGCAGGACTATTAATTGAAAAATTTAGTAGAATTGGGTTCTTAAAGACATTTTTTTTTTAAATTAACATTTCTGATAAAAGTTAATTCCATAAATATAAATATTTGTCAGTAAATATTATTTCGATATGATTAAGGTTTAGTTATTTTTAGACAACTGATTAGAGATGGCAGGACTATTAATTGAAAAATTTAGTAGAATTGGGTTCTTGAAGACATTTTTTTTTAAAATTAACATTTCTGATAAAAGTTAATTCCATAAATTTAAATATTTGTCAGTAAATATTATTTCGATATGATTAAGGTTTAGTTATTTTTAGACAACTGATTAGAGATGGCAGGACTATTAATTGAAAAATTAAGTAGAATAGGGTTCTTAAAGACATTTTTTTTAAAATTAACATTTCTGATAAAAGTTAATTCCATAAATATAAATATTTGTCAGTAAATATTATTTCGATATGATTAAGGTTTAGTTATTTTTAGACAACTGATTAGAGATGGCAGGACTATTAATTGAAAAATTTAGTAGAATAGGGTTCTTAAAGACATTTTTTTTAAAATTAACATTTCTGATAAAAGTTAATTCCATAAATATAAATATTTGTCAGTAAATATTATTTCGATATGATTAAGGTTCAGTTATTTTTAGACAACTGATTAGAGATGGCAGGACTATTAATTGAAAAATTTAGTAGAATAGGGTTCTTAAAGACATTTTTTTTAAAATTAACATTTCTTATAAAAGTTAATTCCATAAATATAAATATTTGTCAGTAAATATTATTTCGATATGATTAAGGTTTAGTTATTTTTAGATGACTGATTAGAGATGGCAGGTCAATGAATTGAAAAATTTAGTAGAATTGGGATCTTAAAGACATTTTTTTAAATATTAATTAATTAATGAAGTTAATTCCATAAATGTTATTTCGATTAGATTAAGCTTTTGTTATTCTTAATTGACTGATTAAAGATGGCCTAGAAAGTTAATTCGATAAATGTTTGGTGGCAAGTTTTACTTCTATTCGATTAAGTTTTAGTTGCTTTTAAAAGACTGATTCCTTATAGCCTTTCATGGCTATTAGTTGAAAAAATTATTGGAATTAGGTTCTTAAAGACATTTTTTTTAAAATTGCTATTTCTCAGGAAAGGCTATTCTATAAATCTTTTATAGCAAATATTTCCGATTGAGGTTTAGTTACTTTTAAACGACTGATGAAAGAATTAATAAAAAAGTTTAGTGGATGAAAGTTCTTAAAGCTATCCAAAGAAAAATTACAAACGCTATGAGCGTTAAAAAATATAGGGAAAAAATGGAATCAAGTTTCATATGGTTAGAATAATATTAAAAAAAAACACACACAATTTTTTAAGCGTTTCCATAGATGTATTGGTATGAATGATGATTAAATGTTACTTACATAGCACCAACATAGAGAACATCTCTTTTAGCATCCAAATAAAACGTGCGGTAGTATTGAAAACCACAACCGAATTCACGGACATGTTCTGTAAAAAGAAAGAAGAAAAAAAAACCATTATTATACAATAATTATCCAGTTATAATAGTATCCATAACACAAATAACGTTATTAACAAAAACGACTCATATTGACGTTATCGAAATTTTCATATTTTACAATAAATTAATAATAACAAAATTGAAATTATTTTATTATTAAAAACACACCATTAATGTTTTGCCATTGATTCAAATATTGATGTTACTTAATATTTACTTTTAGTGGCTCAGATTTATCTCAGCCATTTATTCAGATAAAATGATTTTTACATAAATATAATATTATTATAATGTCTCTCTAAAATGTATTTATAGAGATTTCATACTATAAGATTATATTTTAGTATAAAGAAACAAAAATAAAAAAATTTAATCAAAGTTGGTAAATTGAAAAAATCGGGCAAAATTTAAAATTGGTGTTTTGTCATTTAAAGTATGCCACAAAGAAAAAATTTCATGTAGAAATAGCGTGCCCCCCCCCCCAATTTTTTTTCTGGCCGCCTAATTGGCGCTAATTTGTAGAATTGCTCATATGTTACCTTTTAGCCGTTTCATAAAGAAAATTTATAAAACATACTTGTATTGATAAATTTAATAAAAAAATAATAAACTTGTAGTTAAAATAAATGTGTAATTTATGAATCAAAATGCAAATAAGTTCTTAATAAATATAAACATCTTTAAAAATTCCGTTCATTATCAGCATTTGAAAGTGGAGGATACTTAAAACAATAAGATTCAATGCAAAATTTTCACTAGTTCATAAAGAAATGTTCAATCCACTAACAAAATGCGATTAAAATGAAAAATGTCATTAGAAAATCATTAAAAAAATAATGAAAAAAGAAATTAGAAAGTGAAGAGAATAACTTGAAAAACTATGAATAATGGCCCTATATGGGAAAACAAAACAGTGGGAAATGCATTTATCATCAACAATGAAACATTATTAAAAGGTTGTCTACTGTCCAAAAGCAAATTCTTACATCTTTAAAAATTCCGTTCATTACCAGCATTTGTAAGTGGAGGATACTTAAAACAATAAGATTCAATGCAAAATTTTCACTAGTTCATAAAGAAATATTTAATCCACTAGCAAAATGTCATCAAAATGAAAAAAGTCACTAGAAATTCCTTCATTAAAAAATTATGAGAAAAGGAAAAAAATAATTAGAAAGTGAAGAGAATGACTTAAAAAACAATGAATAATGTTCTATAGAGGAAAACAAAACAATGGAAAATGCATTTATCACCACCTATAAAACATTATAAAAATGCATATTCAGTTCATTTGGGTAGTTGCAGCTAACCCTTTAGTAGTGTGTCCAATAACGTGGGTGCGCATGGCGTCTTAACTTTACAGCTTCAAGGCTTGGTTTTATTATCACTCTGACTCAATTTTCGGATAAGATTCAATTGGATACCTACCATCGACGTCATGCGTGTGTGTCTAACTGATTGGCCGACCCACTCGCAGCGTCACTCATAAAAATAAAAATTTCCATTTGTCAATTCTTTTTTATATGTACTGGACAGGAGAACGACCATTACCGTTGTATGTAATTTTTCATTTGGATACAAAGATAGCCAATAGATCCCTAATAACTATTTTACCTTGGCCCCAGCTGGACTGAAAATTGGTTCAATATGGGTCCTATAAATACATGCACCGAGGGACCAATATTGTGATGTCTAGAATTTTAATATTGGTCCTACAATGGCCTATATAATGCCTAAATTTTTAAAATATGTGAAAAACTGAATCGCTCATAGTAACATTTAAAACAATGACTAACGCTTAACCAATCAGATTTGTTTTTCGCTCATCCCTATTTAATTCATGAATAAATATTAGGGAGAAAAAAAACTGTATTAACATCAAGTGTTATCCACAACAAGTTTTGAACTAATAGTAGGAATTGAATAAACAAATAAAAAGAAAAAATAATTTGCTCTCATTATGTTTGTATGAATCTTTGATAGGATTGAAGACAGATTTTTCATTTAAAAAAACCTATTGAAAACATAACTATCTTTAAAACATTCAAGGAGGAAGTTAAAAAAAATAGATCATCATCGTATTCATATCTATCTACTCATAAATAAAATAAGTGTTTTAAATTGCGATTGTCTTTTCAACAGAAATACTGTGTTTTACTTTTCAAACCGTCGTTTAAAATAAGAACAAAAAAAGAAACAAAGAGAGAGAGAAAAAAAAGCAGCTGAAAAAAAAATGTTTTGAACAAAAATGTCGAAGTTGTCAAGCGCAGCGGTGATAATGTCAATCAAAAACAGGCGCAAAGAGGGGAAGGGAAGAAACAGAAGATTCCTAGACAAAGAAAATGTTCTTTTTCTGTGTCTTCCCTCCCACTGACAAATGAACTAAAAGATAAAATAAAATAAAAAGTTTCGTTTTAAAACAAAAACATTTTCTTTACAGCAAATAAACAATAACGAAATAAATAACTAGAAAAGACAACAGATTCGCTTAAAATAAAAACTTTTATCTAAATTGACACTCTAATCATATGAGCAATTCATATAACGAAATAAAGGCAAATCTTATGCTACTTGTCAATACTGTCAAGCCTATTTTAAGGCAAGAGGGGTGCGCATCTTGTTTTCCAGTGGCGCCATCTATGACCAAGAATTTGACTTCTGCCCCACACATACGTCACAGCCCGTTTTACATACACATTCACACACCATCCACCCGCAGATCGTAATTTTGACCTGATCCAGATCAGGATCAATCTCCGATCCAGTATCCCGAATGCATTGATTTGTTATGGAAACTTGGAGGACTTTGTGAGCCCGATGGATTTAGCGTGCATCAGTCACCATCAGCCGACGGGTACAATATGGAATAGGAAAAAAAAAAGAGAGGGAAATACTTAATTTTAGTGAAGGGCTACAAAACATATTTACAAGTTTATCACGTGACTTACAACGGAAAAATCTATAATAGGAATAAAGAATATTAATGTTCATGTACATTATACAAATCCGCAATTCTGAAACCATAGCACCTACAACAGCGATACCAACAGTCTTTAATACCGCATTTAATTAAGTAATAATAGTTAAGCGATTTTTAACAGCCCGATATTCGTCCGCAAATGATTTTAACAAAAACTAGGGTCATAACTTTCAAGAATTAATATTAATTAATGTTGGTAATAGTTAAAAATTGAAATAAAACGATACGTCTTGCGTTAAGAAATTAAATCAGTTAGGAAAAGGTGCTTATACGTATATGAGAACAGTAAAAATATTAACGCTAATGATGCTTAATTAATTTTGGTCTGTGAATGAGCGAAATTGGTGGTTGTTCCACCGGTGAATGTTGACAATCACATAGTCGCTCTGGTAAATGTCCGAAATATATATTAGGTCTAGTTAAGTGCCACTGCCCAGTACACATTTGCCCGGTATACCCCACACTGATGCCCTTTAAGGTTCAGTGCCACTGCCCGGCACTCGGAACACTGATGTTTCTCCAAATCCATCCTTAGCAGATATTAAAATATCGAATAAATATAATTATATCAACGAATAAATTCATATCAAATCGGATATAACAAATATTTCGGACATTCACCAAAGCGATTGTTGACATTCACCGGTGAAAGATGATATTCACTTGATTTCGGTCATTCACAGTAACAAGTAATGAAATGAAAAGTTGGTACTAAAAAGCTAAATTTATGGAGAAAAGGTACTAATTTATTTGCAGGATTTCTAAGAAATTCATACAGAATTACTTTGAAATCAAATCAAACTACATTACAATATGATCAAAACATGTGTTACATGCTTACGATAATCGTAACATGTGTTATACATGTACGATATAGTAGAATTTAAACGAACTGAAATATTTTTTTAGAAATTCATTATATAATTCATCAAATAATTTCCTTCATTAAATAATTTCATTCATTAAATAATTTCATTCATTAAATTAATTCATTAATAACATAAATGATTCATTCCTATCAAATATTATTCAAAAACAGAAAATCAATAATATTTACGATCTAATCTGTAGTGATAGAAACAAAGACATTTCTTAAAACAAACTGCCCCAAAAATTCATACGCAATTATGAGTAGAAGGGCTGGGGGAAGACCCCCCCCCCCATTTGCAAAAGATAATTACAGTTCGGATAAATTCCGTCGGAGAAGGACGGAAGAAAACGACATTACTCTATCTTCGAGCGATGCAATTTTGTCAAGCGTTTGTGGGGTGAGCAACCTGTGATTTGCATCGCAAGTCATTCCGCAGGTGAAAAAAATTCTTCGCAAGTAAGGGAGGGAGGAAAAAATGTTCTAAAGATGAATGGGAATAGAGAGGACGGAGCAGGACCTCATCTTGAAGATCTCGACAGAATGTTGTCTTCCACCAGGTTTCAAGAAGGGGACTTTTAAGAGCTTTTTTTTTTATGCCACCAAGGCGAAACGGCCGCGGGCTATAGCGTTAGTAGAATGCGCGACACAAGGTGATGCAATTCTGTTTGTAGGAAAAATTATCACATTTGCTTTGAAAGCGTACGCGGGAACTAGGAGGGAAAAAAAACGTTCTTTAGTGAAAGGTCAAAATTCTTTCGTCTATAATGTCTATTAAAAAAAAAAAAAAAAAAAAAAAATTCTTATTGTATGAGATTGTACGTCAACGAGATTCTCGCATGCGTAGGCAGTTTATCCTACATGTAGTTTCTAAATATTCGCAAGAGCGCACTTTGGGCCAGAAGACTATGATTTTTGGCCAAAAGTAAAAAAGTAGTTTTTCAACTAAAATATGTGTAGGCAGTTTTAATATATCCCAAATTAAGTATTCATAATCATTCAAAACATTATAACTTTCTTTTTGGACCGACGAGAGTACAATTTAATGAAAAATATGTTTAAAAATTGCTTTATAAGCAACTTTTAAATTTTTATTTCAGAAATATATATATGAATTTCACCTTAGTGTTACATTTTTATCAGAGTAATTAGTGTTAAATTATAGTACAAATTTTCGATTTGTTGGATTAGTTAATACTCTTGACAAACTTATAGTTTATATCTTATTATTTGACATTTTACAATATTTGAATGACTTTCGAAAATTAGTTCCAAAAAGTTCCACGAGGTAATTAGCTAAACTTTTTTTGTTGTCTTCTTTGATGTTTCTTCTTTCGAAAAAACCTGCCCCATTTTGCCCGTATTGCAAAGGTGGACTAAATATACCGAAAAACAAAAATTATGTTTTTTCTTCTTCATGTTTTCGCGTTATTTTGTAATATTACTTCGGAAACATAATTTGCTTTTCATTTTTAATATAAAATTACGAAAATTATTATATTTTCATTGCTATATTTAATTATTTAAACGCACTGTATTATTTTTTTATTTTTGCTCGCCATATTTCAGCCGCCATTTTGTTTTTTCGTGTGGGTATTTTTAGTGTATTTCAAAATTTCAACTATGAATTCAATTTACCTGCACATAAAAACCTCTAAATACAAATTTTGAAACATATTTTATCGAAATACTAATTTTGGCAACGAAACCTTGGATGATGGCCCACTGTGGAGCGTCCAGGGCAATTGCAGGCAAAGAAAATGCTGCCTAAAAATGTGGTTAAATCGATAAAAACAATTTCATACCACAAGGCGCAATTTCAAAACATAAATTTTTTTTCAGCTCTGTGCCTAATCACGTCCTGTTCACGTCTTCAGGAAGAAACATGCAAACAGAAAAATAAGACAGTAAATTTTAAACGTATTTAACGAACGATACAGCAAAAGAAACAACTTTAACTTCTACTCAAAGTGCCAAAATCATTTTGTGAATCGTGGCAAATAATAGAATAAAAAGGTTTTAAAATTATCTTCAAAACATTATCACAATTCGTTCAACTTTAAAAACAGGGAACCGTAGGAAAAGAATTCTATATATTTGGTGGGAAAAACACCTATGTTATTATTAAAATTGCTCTTCATTCTAGTGGACTAATTCACATCAAACAAGTACTATGTACTAAAATTACTTTTCAGCACTGCGCTTATTTTTGTTTTGTTTTGCTTATTTGTTTACATCTAACATCTTTCTTCCAACGTTAATAGAAAGATTAGGAACAGTAATTTTAAAAGGAACATTGTAATGGACAATGAGGTGAAGAAATAACTTCTACTTCTACTCAAAGTTCCAATCGGAATAACAAGCATGTGATTAATTGTAAGTTAACCGGGTACAAAAAGTGAAGTAAATTAGAATGTTCTATTACTATAATTTCTTAAATATGACTTGTAAGAATTTTAAAAGCCGCTCTAATTACGAGTGGTTAAACTTACATGAAATCCATATTCAGAAAGAATTCAAAAGAAAGTTTACGTACATAAAGAGTTAAGTATTAAATTTAAACAGTAACGAATATGAGACGAATCTTAACATTGTATCAAAAGTAAAGTAGCAAATTTATAGTGCAAAGCACAGGAGGAGATAAAAATGTACATTGCATCAAGAGTAAAGAATTAAATTTTTAGGGCAAAAAATCGAACAAAAGTTTATTTTGTATCAAACGTAAAGTATCAAGTTTAGTATGCAAAGAATTCAAATAAAAATTATCATTGACTCAAGCGTTAAGTACCTAGCTATAGCTTACAACGTAAAAAATTCAAATTAAAGTTCACACTGCATCAAGTGTAAAGTATCGAATTTTCCCTGCAAAGAATTCAAATGAAATTTCAAAAGGCACTAAGCGTCTAATTTATTTTAAATTTTTACTGTAACTGATTGTGAAGAACGAATTAATGCGTCAGAAGTCTAATTCACATTACAAGGTGAAAAAAAAGGACCCCCCCCCCCAAAAAAAAAATCCCCATATGGGCACCAAATATACATGCATTAATTCCATATTGGCGAAAGAGAGAAAATGCTTCCTCCAAGGCCAAGAAAGAAAATCACCTGCTAGTGCACTTCCCGTGATGGATGACTTACATGGAATTTCTGTGGTAATAAGTGGACAAGAAAGAGGAGGTAACTCCAGACTTTTCACCTGCACTTTATCTCGTTAACATGCATGTTGAACAGAATACCGATTACGCATTTAACGTAACAGATATTTTGTAAAAGTTATTTATTAACAGTTACCCTTTGAAAATAACAGTTAAAAATTAAATTGTATTGCTCAATAACGATAGTATAAAATCCGTCCCCGAAAAAGTAAATAGTACGTTGATATATTTTATTAAATAACCGTCGTTGAACGGCTGACCCAATTTTCGGGTTTACGACTACCAATATTCAACTCCGTTGCCTTGTAAATTTGAAACCAATCCAGATGACAAGGGAACTAATGGATCAAAACTTGGAAGAAAAGTTCGCCTTCACGGGGGACTTTTTGATGGAACTAAACAGCATTTGCGTTTCATGGAGAGGAAGACCAAGAGAACCACCCACGATTAGTCTGACGGCAAGGGGACTCAAACCCATGATCCGCCTACTACTGAGGATATTTCACGTCAGCACTGCGGTCCATGCAAGCCGGATGCGAAATTCGTATCGACCAGCCATCTCTGGGATTTGAACCAGGTTCACCACATTGGAAGGCGATCGCTCTATCCCCAGAGTCAAACTATAAATATAATCTTGCCGTGAAGAATTATCTTGGCTTTAGAATAGACAAATAACTTCCATATTTTAAATGTTGTTAAACTTTTTTTAATCGCCAATTTGGCAACATTTTCCCACCTAGATGAAAATTATCAAAATTATCTAACCCCCCAAGGTCAGCCTGACGGCAAGGGGGGCTCTAACCCATGATCCGTCTACCACTGAAGATACGCTAAAGAGCGTTAGAACTGTGGTCAGCTAACCGTGGGAGGTTTTCATTGTTTCCTCTCCATGTAACTCAAATCCGGATTAGTTCCATTAAGACGTCCTCTGCGAAGGCAAAATTACTCCCAATACTTGATCCAGGAGTTCCCTTGTCTTCCGGATTATGTTTAAAATCACAAGGCTACGGCGTTGAACATTGCTAGCCGTAAACTCGAAATTGGGTCGTCTGTTCAACGATGGTTATAAAATAAAATAAAGACTTAGAACAATTTTCCTGAAAACATTTATTTTCATATTAGGAGGAAGGGGTATAAGAAGTTAAGTATTGTTAAACTGCTTTAAACAATGAAAAAAATTGCATTATAAACAATAAATACAAACAAAACGTAGGTTTCTCGCAGAAATTGTTTGTGAAAATGATATAGGAATAAACCAGTTTTTATAATTATTGATTGGAAGTTTTCTTTTAAGCCTAATGGAAGCCTAATATATTAGCTTTTCCTCTTTAGTTCAAATTTTCTATAACTAGAATCGGAAGATTCGATTAATCTAAAACTGCACAAAACATTCTTTTTTAATAAAAATCTAAAGCCTACTCAAAGAAAACAAAAGCATAACATGCTCGTCATTTTTTTAAAATGAATTTTAAGAAAAGTATTTATTGTTTAAAAAAAATCGAACAATGGAACTTCTTTTTTCCAGCTACGCCTGAGCAGTTTTAATGTTATACATGTCATAAATATTTCAAAAGAAGCTCTATTGTTAAAGGATATATTATCTAAAAACGGAAAAAACTAAAAAAAAAAAAAAAAAAAACTCATAACATTTTCTAATAAAAACTATTATAAAATTATCCCTCAAGCAACAAGAAGTGGATGAAGAAGAAATCGTTTTTTATTACTTTCCTCTTCAACAATTTTTAATTAAAAAAGTTCTGTCGTAAAAGAGTAACAATTTTCAAAATTCAGTGAAGCATAAACAATAAGGTTTTGCCTCTTCGCTTTTTTGGTACATTATATCGCTATTTTTACTTTCATACACTTATAAAGATGCTAAAAATAATAAGGAAAAGAAAAAAATAATACAAATTTATTCATAAGAAACAAAACAAAAAATGCATGATTAGGAAATTTTTTCAGAAGTTTTTTTAACAAGTAGAATTTTCTAAATGACGAAAAATTGAGTAGTTAATATTGTTCGAAAAATATTATAGACTATTAAACATTAAATCGGTATTTTTTACTTTTGCAAGCTTATAAGATGCTAAAAATAAGAGGGGTAAAAATACAAATTCATAAAAATCAAAATAAAAAGTGCATGATTAAAAAAAAATGCTTTTAACTATGTTTTACAAATAAAATTTTCTAAATACTGCTGAAACATTTTACTGTAAACTGCTGAAATATTTTAGGAAAGAATTAGGTTTTTGAATGAAAACTCAAAGCAGCATTTTTTAAACCACCCATAAAATCTAACTGAGCTTCGTGTCCCCAGGGTCATTTTATTTTATAACCGTCGTTGAACAGCCGACCCAATTTTGAGTTCACAACTACCAATGCTGAACTCTGTAGCCTTGTAATCTCGAACCCAATGCAGAAGACAAGGGAACTCCTGGAACAAGTATTCTGAAAAATTTGCCTTCGTGAAGGAATATTTGATGGAACTAACCCACATTTACGTTACATGGAGGAGAAAACCCTTCATGGTTAGCCTGACGACAAGGGGACTCTAACCCATGATCCGTGTTCCACTGAGGATATTATACGTTAGCAATGTAGTCGGTGCAAGCCAGGTACCGAATTCGTATCACCAGTCATCGCTGCGAGTCGAACCCGATTTCTCTGATTGGGAGGTGAGCGCACTATCGTTTGAGCCACCAAGGCTCAAATCAAATTATTAAAGTGAAGAGTGAGTTATAAATCTAACCACGTGCTAAATAAATAAATTATCGGATGGTTGTTATAGCAACAGAATTAATAAACTTGCACAACTCAGTATCCTAACTACCATAGGTTTATGAACTTACAATAATATCATTCAACTTTGAAACTAACGGTTAAAATTAATATTGGCGTTATTCACACTTATCAGAAAATCGAAGCTACAGGGAAATGAAACCACGGAAAGTGGGCAGCGTTTAACAAGATATGCGTGCGTAAAGGGGTTTTCATAAAGTAGTATTCATTACCGCTTTCACGGCAAAAAGAATAATCCGAAGAGAAAATTTTTCCGGTTAATTAAATCGAGACTTTTAGATTCTTCTGTATGATTGTAGGAACTTGGTACGCTGGATTCTTTTGCGATAAGGCCGTAAAATCTCTTTAGTTCAATAATAAAACAGTTTTTCGTTCGTAAAGATGAACGCAAATGAGACATCCGGGATAGCTTACCAGGAAATAAGTTTTATTTGCAACTTTGCAAGTACCGCCTCATTAGAGATTGGCAGAGTTATTCCCAGGTGGCGCAAAAATCATTTTTGCATATTTTGAAAACTCAAATGAGGTGTGAGGGGAAGAGATGAGTGGGGGACGGCAATATGCGGGAGAATATATTTTGGCGCAATTTTTGAAAACACGAAAGCCGGGGGGTCATAAAGCATTCCGTTGGAGACTTGGTCACGCTCTCAGGGCTAGATAAAAATGAAACCGTAACACGGAATATGACAATTAGGTATATTAACTTACAAACTTGTAAAAATGTAGAGGGCGCCCTCTACCGAGAGTACAAAGAAATTATTCAAGGAAGGATTATAACTAAATTTAAAAATGATTGGTCACATGAATTCAATTACATAGTCAATGATGAAAATACACTGGTTATCATAAATTAAGGAAAAATCACAAAAATAGCGATAACTCTTTCAAAAGTAAGCCAAACCGTGCAAAATTTGCATATGTTGTCCACTAAGAGTAGCTGAGTAAAATTGCAATATGCAAATTAGTGGCGCTGCACTCGGCTTACGTCATCTGCCTGGAGCATAAAAGTCCAAGTTTGAGAGAAAGCACACAAATTTTACTGTGATTGCGACATTGAAAATCTGAGATAGCCAATTCGTAATAATGACCTCTAGGCATCATTTGCCTGAAGAACTACGATGGAGAGCCATCGGGAGACTAGAGGCAGGGCAGAGTCAATCAGAAGTGGCCAGATGGCTAAATGTGAGTCCATCTGTGGTTCATAGACTTTGGAGGCAATTTCAAACCACAGATTCGGCATCTAGGAGGTTCAGTCAAGGACGGCCAACTGTTACGACCAGTGCCGATGACCGATATTTGACATTAAGTGCACGCAGGAATAGAACCGCTACTCCGACACATCTTAGATCCTCTCTTGCTGCAGCCACCGGAAGGTTGGTGTCAACGTCAACTGTGCGCAGAAGGCTCCACGAAGGTGGTCTGTATGCGAGACGACCAGCCATTTGCGTGCCGCTCACATCACGCCATAGGAGAGACCGTTTGCAGTGGGCCCGACAACATGTCCACTGGACGTCAGATCAATGGAGGCCTGTTCTCTTTACGGATGAGTCCAGGTTTAGTCTAGAAAGTGACAGTAGACGTTATTTGATATGGAGAGAACCTGGGACCCGTTATCATCCATCAAACATCCGTGAAAGAGATGCATACGGAAGAGGCAGTGTCTGTGTTTGGGGAGGCATATCCTTAGGAGGGCGCACATACCTCCATGTCTTTCCAAGGGGAACCGTGAATGCTCAGGTTTATCGAGACAACATCCTTGATGCTTATGTGCGCCCATATGCCGGGGCAATTGGTGATTGCTTCCTGTTACAGGACGATAATGCAAGACCACACAGAGCTCGCATTGTTGATGATTATCTTCAACAGGAAACAATTACTCGCATGGAGTGGCCAGCTCGATCCCCGGACTTGAATCCTATCGAGCACGTTTGGGATGCTCTAGGGAGGCGTGTATCTGCCATCAATCCGCCCCCTCAGACCCTTGCCACGCTTGCAACTGCTTTACAAGAGCAATGGCTCTCACTTCCTATTGAACTGATAGACCGCATAATTGAAAGCATCACACATCGCTGTTTGTGCTGTATTGCTTCCAGAGGCAATCATATTCCATATTAAAGGTACTTTTTCTATTGCAAACCGATACTTCCAATTTGTTTATTTTATACATGTGCTAATTTCTATACTACTATTAATGTCTGATAATTTCTTTTTATGTTGTTTAATACCTTACTATGTGTTGTATATTGTGGGTAAGTTTCATAAAATTCCATGTGTAATTTCTTGAGTTATCGCGATTTTTGTGAATTTTCCTTAATTTATGATAACCAGTGTATATTCAACCGATAAGTTCTGACTGAAATTTCGCAATATTTTCAAGTTTTTTACCCTGAGACTTTAGAGCGAAATTACCAGAATCACTGCTGACACAATGTTTTCTTAAATTTACTGGTTCGTAAAATACTGAAGGGTTTAAAATCACAGAAAATTGAATAAAATTTAAAGAGCATAAAAACGATCTTTTTCTAACAATTTAATATTTTTTCTGTTGTCGAGAATTTTGAATGAAATTCTTCATTTTAAGATCCTGTGAATAATTTTTTCCTTTAGAAACTAGCATAAATTTTGCTTTGATTTTAAACATCCTCCAATTGGGTACTCCACTCCAAGAAGAAAACAACCGATAA
Source organism: Parasteatoda tepidariorum (assembly GCF_982258835.1). Classification (NCBI taxonomy): domain Eukaryota; kingdom Metazoa; phylum Arthropoda; class Arachnida; order Araneae; family Theridiidae; genus Parasteatoda; species Parasteatoda tepidariorum. Next base: position 108,183,437 of record NC_141761.1, on the reverse strand, counting down.
CCACCCATGTGACCTATGACATCAGCGCCAGCTAATCTTTATCAGCAAAATGGCGCATAAAAGTTCAGCTAAGTATCTCTATATAACTTATAATGTAAATTAACGTTAAGTTAATTAAATGCAGGGCCGTATCTCCCATCGACTTAGTTGAAATATGATTCTTTCTCGTCTACTTCTTTTACTTAAGATTTATGATTTGTTTATGTATTTTATTGTAACCGTGATATATTTTATTGTTTTGTGTACCTGGCAACTTCGATGCATTATTAGTTTGTTTATGTTCTACAAGGCTTCGTGCCTGTCTTTGTGTAAATATATATTGAAAGAATTGAAATCTTTGAGAAAGAATATAGGCTGTGTTACTTAAGAGAATGGCTACTTGACGGGTATGACTTACTCGAAATAGAATGGAAAGAACAGTTGCTAACCTCAAACAAATGCCACGTTTCAACAACCAATCAGGATCGAGATACCCACGCTACGTTACCGGGCGAGTCGTGGGAGGTTTTTGTGGTTTTCCTCTCCATGCAACGAAGATTTCTGATTAGTTCCATCAAAAAAATTCTCACGAAGGCTAGTTTGTCAAAATACTTGATCCCTTGTCTTCTGGGTAGGGTAAAAAATAACAAACGGTAGTTTTGTAGCAGTAAGTAAACCCAAAAATGTTCTACACGGCTTACTAAAGATAATAATAATAATAAAACAAAAAAGGAGGCGTTTAATCGAAGCTTTTAAATTAAATACTGATATGCCTTAACAAAATTAAAGAAAGTGAAATATATTTGATTTATCCAGACAACCTTAAAAATAAATTAAAAAAAAAAAAAAAAACTATCTCTGTCCAAAACTTAACAAAAAATTTACACATTAAACGAAACAAACTATAATATATAAAAAGAAATATTTAGAAGAAAGAACACAACCTCTTTTTTGGCAATTAATCAAAAACTCAACAAATTATTCTCTTGAGATTTTCAAAAAACTTTTTCTTTAGGCTCTTGTCTTCCTTTTTAGAGAGAATTCTCCTTTATTTCAAGATCTCTTTTTTTTTCTCTTCTTACGTGTTCTTTTCTTTTCTTAAGCACTCGTAAAATATTTAAAAATTAGACAGTGTTTGTGAAGAAACAAAATCGGTTAAATATATTCTATTATTAGTTTTAAAAAAATTAATACCGAAAGTAAAGCCAAGGAAAACAAATTAGTTTAGTTAAATATAATTTTTAAAACATTCAGTTAAAAAAAATTAATTTTTTTTTTGTTAGACGAGGAGGCAAAAGGTGGTCAGACTCCTGCAGAGTTACAAAATCTATAAATTTAAAAAAAAAAAAAAAAAAAAAAAAAAAAAAAAAAAAAAAAAAAATATTGTACTGAAATAAAATTTGTGCATCGCATCGAATATTTATCTTCATCCATATTCACTTAATTTTAACAAAATAGTTGGAACTTAAAATATCTTACAATAGTCCTCATACAAAAAGCTTTTCCTTCCGTTGCAAATAACAATTCGATTAAAAAAAATTTAAAATTTCAATCATGTTGACAAAAACTATAATCCCGTTATAAAAAAACTGCTTCAGTAAATAAATAAAAATAAAGTAATAAGGTTAAGACATGAGTTTTAAGTATGTTACTCGACGTCCTTGTATGTTGATTTAATTACATTACCAGTTAATTCTATTGCTTACCAAACATGGCGCCATGGTCTTTAAACCTTTAAGTACCCACATGTTAATATGCTGACATATACAGACATTAGATACGCAAATGTTAATAAACAATAAACTGAAGTTAATAGGCAAACATAAAATATGCTTATGGTATTAAACATATCATAAACTAGTCTTATTATTAGCGTATCTAATTATTATCTTATTATCATTATAATAATCATATATATATTTCGGCAAGTCAAATATTGGGATTATTTAATTCTTAGTGTTCAATTCTTCATTTTTTGCCACTAAGGATGATTTAAGTAATGAGGCATGACTAATGAGCAACTAAATAGTTCCAGGGGTCTGTCCAGACATTTTGTGAAAAGTCCGTTTTTTGTAAAATTGTGAAAAAATTACTCGTAATTTGTGAATATAAAATAAACGTTAAGTCACATTCTTTCAACCAGGGTCCGCTTTTGTGAATTTGTGCAAATAGGGTCCGTTATTGCAAAAAAAAACTTTTTCAAGGAGTTTCTAAATTGCAAAGACATACAAGATTATGCTCAATGCTGTAAAATTAAAAAAATTAAATTTTAAAAAATAAACAGCAAATGCAGCTACTAAATAAGTGATGCAGCATACAAATATTTGGCATTTAGCCTATACTGCTGAACGCAGAATATTAATTTCGGACGAATAAAGGAAGAAGCATCTGCGGAAGACAAAATTTAGTTCGTTTACGTCTTTCTCCCCCCCCCCCCCTTCCTGGGAAGGGTTTATTCGATTAACAAAACAATAATGAAGATAAACAAATTTGTGAAGGGTCCGATTAAAAGATAAATTATTTTGTGAAGGGTCCGTTTTTAAGTTAAAATATTTTGTGAAGGGTCCGTTTTCATGAAAAGATATTTTGTGAAGGGTCCGTTAACGGACCCAAATTTCTTCTAAACAGACCCCTGAGTTCGTACACTAAAATAGTAAAAATAAAATTCGTAAACTAAAATAGCAGTTTTATACTTATAGCAATTACGAAAATCTTGCAAATATATAATACTAAATAAAAAAATTATTTAATGAATTTTTATGTAAAAAAAATAACATTTAATAAAATCTTTAATAAAAAATACGCAAAAATACCAGTTATGAGTATATTTAAGTCAAAACACACATAAATAGCAATTATGAAAATCTTTGAATGTAAAAAAATATGCTTTGTTTCAAATAATGTTAAAAAAACATTTATAAAAAGCATTCACATCGCCTAAGTAGAATGCTCTTTCAAAATTACTCATCCAATTCCGTCCCAGTCAAAAATTATTTATTTATTTATTTTTTTTCTTTCTCCAATTTATAAACTAAGCGAACAAAAAAAAATAAAAAAAAATAAAATAAAAAATAAATAAATAAAAAAAGAGCGAGAGAGAGAAATGCAATTTTTACAGAAAAGATATAATAATTTCAATTTCCTGCCTCTTGAAAAATAGCGAAGATCTAATTTTAAACTTATATAAAAGCAGTATGCAGTATCCCCCCCCCCCTTTTGAAGTAGAACGAAAAATATAAGCAATCTGCTCAACAAAATGGATATTTCTCGTGAAAATACACTGAGAGTTAACGTAAAAGTAGAATAGATTTACGAAAAGGGGACAATTTTTCTTTCCAATTCACAAGCGAATCGAAGATGGAAGAGCAACAAGCAATACAGCAAACTAACGAGCGGGAAAATATCATTTATGACAGCAAATACTCTGTGTGCTGTTTCTATATTTGCACCCCGAGTCATTACGGGAAAAAAAGTACTCGCAGTTAACTCAATTTTCCGAAAAACTTACTCCAATATTCATTTACTCTAACAGGCGCATATAAATAAATCTACTCTAGTTATTTTAAGTTGAATTACTGACACATAACGGGAGTCGATAGAAAATATTAATGAAACATTGTTGAAAAGAATTGTAACCATAAATGTACTTGATTATTCTATATATTGTTTATAGAAGAGTTTATAGAAGAAAAAAAAACTTCTTTATTATGTTTCGATTCTTAACGAGTCTAGATCGGGTGCGTAGCTAGATTTTTTAACAAAAAATAAGCACCTTTAAGTACTTTTTAAGCACTCAAAAAATATTTTGAAACAGTTTCCAAAAAACAAATCATAATTAGGATCTGTGCAGCAATAAAAAAAAATTTTTTTTTATACTTTAAAGTCCTTAATTTATAGACATAAAATCAGTAAAATTTAAAAACATCTTCAAAAACTTTGCATAATCATGATAAAATAATTAGTTTCTGATAAATATTGCAGAGAAAATTGTGAAAATCATGCATTTTTTTGTAATTTAGAAAGACAATCGAGACGGCGAAGAAACAAAAAATCTGATTAAAAGACAGAAAATAAAGCACTTTTGACAAACCCTGAATAATAAAAAAGCACCGTTAAGGGCTTTTTAAAAACACAAATAAAAAGTAAGCACCTTTAAGCACTTTCTTTTTAAAAACGCTATGCACCCTGTTGATTCCCATGAATATTTTCGATTTATTTTTTCTTTTTGGATAAAGTTCCGGGTGCGAAATTTATTTATCCGTGCAAACATCACGTAAGAATATTTTTGGCAATTTTGAATACCCCTTTATTCCTTGTGCGCAAAAATAAACAAATTACAAACTCCTTCCTACGCTTAAGTGAGAAAGTCGCTATACTCTTCACTTGTTTTTTATTTTATTTCATCGTTACTATAAAAGTCTACACGAAAATTTTATAATCCGGTTAGAAATTTTTTTAACCCAACCCAGAAGACAAGGGAACTCCTGGATCTAGTATTGGGAGATATTTGCCTTCGTGGAGAACTTTTTGAAGGAAATAACCCGCATTTGCGTTACACGGAGAGGACTCTAACCCAGGATCCGTCTACCATTGAGGATATTTTTTACGTCAGCACTGTGGTCGGTGCGAGCCGGGTGTGGAATTCCTTGAGCCACCACGGCTCCAAATAACAGTTTGTATTAGGTGCTCAAAAGTAAGCAACATGAAGATAGTAAGCAAGTTGTGACATTAGTAAGAAGCAACGTTCTCTATCAGCTTTAAGCGGTATTTCCGCGCACACATTCCTCTGTAAAATATACTTTTTTAAGTTCCTCTACTTGTCTTTACATGTTCACCCTACATAAAAATGATTTCAACTATGGAGTAACGCTAAAAAAGCAGATAATTTTGAGAATTGTTAGCAGCAAGCTAGACAGACGCGTGCATCAAATTAAATCTTTCCCCTAAGCACAGGAACACTCTCGATTCCGAATGGGTGGCATGAGTCACCGTCAGCGACAAGCTTTAGACGCATCAAAAGGACAGATATCTAAACCAAGTAGTGGGGAAGGCTAAGGGTCACCCATCGTTAACAAGGACGTTGGCCGGGGGAGACAATTAATTGGTCATCAAAGTTTGGACATCCAGCGCTTTCATAACTGATTGGAATAGGAAGTGGTCGCGAGGGTGGAATAAGCCCTAAGTGGTCATCTAAAATGGGTAGGGAGGAGGGGAGACGTGAAGAGATGTCATACTACATCCATCCAATGTCCAGCATATGTCGCCATTGATCACTGTGCGGTATGCAAAGCGGAGATTGTCCCCTTTAACGAGCTAAGTGTTAATGTCGAGTTTCTGCGCGACAGTCATAATATCATATCATTGAGCAGATTTCATAGAATTTTGTCAGCTTTAGGTAGAATAAACAGGGTGTATAGAATAGGCGTTATTATGCAGGTTTCGTGAGTAGATTAGGAATAAAAATTAATTCATTCTTTTCCTAAAATGAAACCAGCGAGGTAAATTATATATGTTAACGCTAAAGTTCAGAAATCAGTTATCGTCCGATCAACGGCGATTTGAAAAAGTGTCAAAAATTGTAATATTTCTCAAATTACTTAGGTAATCCCAGCGATGACTGCTCGATACGAATTCCGCATCCAGTTTGCACCGACCACAGTGCTGACGTGAAATATCATCAGTGGTAGATGGATCATGGGTTAGAGTCCCCTTGCCGTCAGGCTAACCGTGAGAGGTTCTCGTTGTCTTCCTCTCCATGTAGCGCAAATGCGGGTTAGTACCATCAAAAAGTCCTCCAGGAAGGCAAATTTCTCTCGTGATCCAGGAGCTCCCTTTGATCCAGGAGTTCCCTTGTCTTCTGGATTGGTTTCAAAAATACAAGGCTACGTAGTTGAACATTAGTAGTCGTAAACCCAAAAATTGGATCGATTGCTCAACGACGGTTATAATATATTTTATTTTATTTTCGTCGTTGAACAGCAGACCCAGTTTTGGATTTACGTCTACTAATGTTCAGTTTCGTAGCCTTGTAATTTTGAAAGAATCCAGAAGGCAAGAAAACTCCTGGATCAGTATCCCCAGAGGTATTGATTTGTTATGGGAACATGGAGGACTTTGCAACTGGACAGATTTAACGTGCATCAGACGCCATACGGTTTTAATATAAAATAAAATCAAACGATCAAGGGCCGGAATAGCCTGGTTGGCCGGCACTGGGCCCACGTCCAAGAGTTCGTGGGTTCGATCCCCGCCAGTCGAAACCTCCCCGTGTAGTAAATGGTGACTGATGCACGTTAAATCAGTCGAGTCACAAAGTCCCCTATGTTCCCATAACAAATCCTACCTCTGGAGGTGTTGATCCAGGAGTTCCCTTGTCTTCCGGATTGGGTTCAAAATTACAAGGCGACGGAGTTGAGCATTAGAAGTCGTAAACCTAAAATTGGGTCAGCTGTCCAACGACGGTTATAAAATATAAAAAAATCGATGATATCAATAATTTATAATTTTAAAAATAAGAGTACTAAAAAAATATAGTTGTTGTGTTTTTTACGCAAAAACAGCAAAAGTTTAAACTTATGCCACAGCTATAAAAAGATCATCTTCGTCCACTATAAATGTTTGTTTTGATTTTGTGGCCAACGTTATAAAATATTCCTTTACGTTAGCGTTTTTAACTTGATGATTTTTGCAAAGTCTCTTACTTTCCTATAAATAAGTTTGATATTTTTTCACAGGCGCAGAAGCATTTCACCAGAACTGACGCACGCGCAATTACTTAAAATCTTACGTACGGGTGCGTACGTAAGCTAAGCTAAATTTGCCAGATCTCACAATTACCTTCAATTTTTCGAGAGAAAAGGAAACAATTTTTGGGAGAAAATTTTGTTGCCTTTATTTTTCGTGTGCATTTCCCCCCAAAATAACAATATAAATAAACAAAATTAAAAATAAAAAAAAAATCGTGATAATAAAGAGCTAAGTACAGTAGAAATTCCGCAAGGATTAAAATAGCTTACGAGTGTATAAAAAATATCTACTCCAAATTTTTTTTCTTTCCTCCAACCATTGAGATATAATCAGCCGAAAAAAAGAAATTTTTTAATACATTTCATCTTTTTTGAATAAATTCTACAAAAAGAGATAGCTCACTTGAAGTGAAGGGGGAAAATAAATAAAAAAAAATAAAATAATGAAAGCAAGTAAAGGGAAAGGGGGGACGAAGAAGGGATGGGGGTAGAAGAATGATCTTCTCAATCCAATCTCTCTGCTCTAAACTGTAAGATGGAAGGTAGCTTATGTTGCATGCCATAGCTTAAAGAAGTGCGCTACCTTCAGCATTTTTCGAAGCTCTGGAATTTCCTTTCTCGCTAAGATTCGAAACGGAAAAGAGTTTTGCCTTCTAGATTTTTAAAGCCCTCTTCTAGATGTCAGAGGAAAACATTGCCAGGGCTTGCACTTAAGGAGGGAATGTTCCCAAAGTGCTTCTCCCCTGGGACACCCCTTTCGATCGGAACGTACTTGGACGTCGCAATAAATTTTAATATCCTCTTCGATGTTTGTGTATCTCGCCTGCACCAAAAATAGTCCATTTGGAAGAGGTACACCAGATTATTTTCCCTTTTAGATGGGGATCTTTTTTTTTCCCCTTTGAAATGCAGTTAGATCGAGAAAATTATACGTTGTATGAGACCGTGTTATTTTTGCAATATGTTTATTTTTAGACTTTAACTGTGTAGTTAAATGTTTTATAAGTCTCAATTGGTTAGAATGTGCAGCAGTAGTTAAGAAAGAATAAACTTTGAATCAACCGGATTGGAATCGAATGTTACATTCAGTGGTCTGAAAAATTACATTATTTTTGTAGTTTACTGCATTTACAACTACTTTGTGTTACAAATGCAGTTCACTACAACTACAATTGTTTAAACGTAGTGACTCAAACCACCTTCGAATTGAAGTGAGTACTTCGCTACTTTAAGAAACAGAACGATCACAAACAGTGGTCGGAAAAACTACACTATTTTTGTAGTTTTTCTACAACTACTTCTTTTTAAAAAAAATTTTGTGACTGCTTCACAACTTTAAGGAACCGAACTTTGCTGAAGAAATTAATTTCCACATTATGTTCAAAATGGTTTTGGAATAAAAAATTGGCTTATATTAAACATGAAGAATCATTCAGAAATATTTATTCATGTTTACGTGAGCCAGTTTGTTATTCTAAAACATTTTTTTTCTTCGAATTTGTTCATTTAGTATTCAACTTTTTATGCCCTTCTTGACAGCGAATATTTAATTTAAGAGATGCTAGGAATATATGAAATGCTTGCAATATCGTTAAGTGTTTTTAATGCTCTTTTGCATGTCGAAGCATGTCAAAAATATTTTTTCTTCCTTTGAAATAACATCGATGTGTTACGAGTGAACATTTGCCTGCGAAAGTGTGACCAAATTGATACATTATTTATTATTCGTAATGGCTAGCTAAAATGGTAAACTAGTTTCAGTCACATAAAAATAATAAATCTGTATAGTATCACCTGATAATTAAGATTTAACATGGAATCATATAGTGCGTCTAATCATTTGGCCGGGGACTGTAAACAAAACTAGCGTAAAAAATAGTTTTTCTTAATATTTTTTCAAATTTAATGGGTACAAATTTTAGCAGGTCTGTCAATGGAGCAATTATAAATGCCCCTATGATTGTGAGTTAACAAGAATTGTGTATTCAGAGTGACGTATAACTAATATTTGAGCCATCCATAACCAAAAATAGATAATGTATCAATTTGGTCACACTTTCACAAGCTCGTGACACATAGATGTTATTTCAAAGGAAGGAAACATATTTTTGATGTACTTATTTTTGATTCTTAGAGGAAATAAAAGAGCATTAAATACTTCATGAAATTGTAAGTATTTGATCATTTCGTAGCATCCTTCAAATTAAATATTCGCTGTCGAGAAGGGCATAAAAAGTTGAAGATTAAATGAACAAATTCGAAGAAAAAAAATATTTCTAAATAATTCTTTATGTTTAATATAAGCCAATTTTTTATTCCAAAACCATTTTGAACATAATGTGGAAATTAATTTCTTCAGCAAAGATCGGTTCCTTAAAGTAGTGAATACATTTTAAAAGTAGTTTGCAGTCACTACATTAAAAAAAAAAGTAGTTGTAGTTAACTACCAGGATTACCACTCAAATTTCAAGAAAAAAATTCCCTGTGTTCTCCCTGTACATTATATTAAGAAACACACAATTACAAATAATATATTAAGAAACACACAAGCACTGTTCTCTTATGTGAGTTATATTAGGCTAACTATAGTAGTTATAATTGCTGGAAAAACTTAAGAAAAAAAAAGAACACCTTAACCTACAATAATGCTATAGTAAATGAAATAGTTTATTATAGCTGAAATATCATCCTTCGAATGTTCACTACTTTTTAAAAGACGAAAATAATTAATAAAATTCCCTGTATTTTCCCTGTTTCTAAAAAAAACCCTGTTATTTCAGAAGATTTTTGAAATTCCCTGCATTTTTCAGGTTCTCCCTGTGGAGCGGCAACCCTGACAATAAAACTGTCTATTAGCAAAATATCAGAATTATTAAATCATCAGCCATTGTAATGAGTAGATTATCACACTGGCCGATGGCAATACGAGACGGGATTGAAATACTGAGGGGTGAGGGTCAAAGGAAGAAAATTAGGTACTGTCTGTCTTTTAGAGCAGCCACCATCACGATGTCTGGTGGATTGCGGTCGCTATAGCATCAGAGTTAGTGTATTTCAAGTTGGGCTGAGGCATTGCTAAAAATAAGAAAACAAAAGAATTTCTATTGCTGACAGGGGCAAACTGAAAAGTGCACCTGAATGAAAATTTCAGACTATAAAAACTGCGAGAACTACGGCATTCTAATTCATCTTTTGCTCAATGGCACATAAAATAAAATGCGCTTTGAGTGCTCACCATTTTATAAAAGACGAAAATAAGAAATGAAATTCCCTATATTTTCCCAGTTTCTAAAGAAAAACTCAAAATTCCCTGCATTTTCTCTGTTATTTTTAAAATTCCGTGTATTTCCCTGACTACATATCTAGCAAAGTAGTTGTAGTTAAATACAAAAGTAATCTAGTTTTTCCAAAGACTTGTCTTACACTTCCATACGAAAAGCACATTAAAAGTTCTAAAATTCGATCACGTTCTAATACAACTTCGTACATCTTCCCTCACAATGCCTGAATATTTAAACGCCTTTCTGACCGGTCCAGAGTGGAATTTAAGACAATTGAGCCGGGCACGCATAACATCCCTCTCAACAAGATATTGGAATAAATTATAAAGCCAAATAATGGGGAGATATATTGGGAAGTAAATAGGAAAGGAGAGGTTTTTGGACTTAAAGCCACCCCCGTAATGGACGTATTGGCACGAATTGATAAAGATAGTATGTAAGAGGGGAATATTCATGATGGAACACACTGCTCGCGGTGGCAAATGATGCAGAGAAGGCAATAATGGATCTTTAGGATTATTCGGGCTTTACAACTTTGGAGAATGACATCATCCCTTTTGCACCACCCCTTTCAATCTCTATGGGGGGTGGGGTGGAAGAATCGCTCAACCGTGAGATTGGCAAAGATATTCCTGAATATAAATAAGACTGGGAAAAATACATAAACGCCTTGCCCTGCGCATATTGGGGTGGAATTAAAAAAAAATATCGTGCAAACGAGTAGTTAAAAATGAAGGTTTCCACGACACGTGATGATTTTATTAATCGTGAGTGGTCAGAGAACGTGTTGTAAATATGCTTGGGCTTTTATAAGCGGTATCAGGATTGATTTTTTCACCCTTGTAAAAGTTAAAAACATCGAAAAAGGTTCATTAGAACAATAAAAAACTTAAAAATTTTTTTTAGCTAGCTGATATTTTATGCTAAGAATCTTATACCTGGACCTTTAAATTATTTTTCAATAACTTGAAAATTAAAAAATTTCATTTTTTACTATCACTAAATAGCATTTTTTTAAAAATCATAATTAATATTATAAATCATGAGTGGTCAGAGAACATATTGTAGATATGCTTGAGCTTTTATAAGCATTTTCAGGGTTAATTTTTTACCCTGAAAAAGTTAAAAACATCGAAAACGGTTCCTTGGAAAAACAAAATTTTTAACTAGCTGATATTTTGTCCTAACAATCTTATAACTAACCTTTACATTATTTTTCAATAATTTGAAAAACAAAAATCGCATTTTTAACAATCCCAAAAATCCCCCCTTTTTTTAAAATAAAAATTATAAACAATTACCGGAATACTTTTTCAATTAAATTTACTTTATCCACTTTTTTTCTTAAAACAGCCGAATAGAGACACATAAACGGAATAGTTAAAATGCGAGAGGACTAGTAATAGTTATTGGTTTTTATGGACCAGTGATTAAATCATGTTAATTTCTACTCCTGTTTAGTGGCACTAAATCAGATAAACTGAGTTGCGACGATTCAACTTAAGCACAGTCAACAACTTGAACTCTCACTTTTCATTCGCCAGAACAATTTAAGCTATCTCTGTAGAAAGGAGGAAGAGCTGTGCTGATTTATATTCATCTTCTTTATACTTTAATATTTTCTATGTTTATAATAAAAATGAAATAATATTAATTCTAATGATTAGTAACCTGAACATTAATCAACCACCACAGAGTCAAACAAAGAAATCAAAACGATGTTCTAAACTAGGCCTGACGCAAAATTAAAATGGAAAAAAAGAGAAAAATAGATGAGAAAATAGTTATTTGAGTACCTCGAAACTATGGAACTAGTAACTAGTGTTACGTATTTGTAAATATGTGAAAAATTTTGTGAATATTCTTTTGTTATGAGGCTAAATATCTCAGATGGACCCTAAATAAATAGTTTAATAAGAAAATTTGCAAGGAAAGACGCGGAATGGTATTGTTATTTGGAGAGAAAATAACACCTAATGTATTTCTAATGGAAGATTCGGTTTGGAGCCATTTTTGTCGATTTGGCAATAAGCTTCGCGAAAATATTGATAACAAAACTATTATTCTCGAAATTTCAAGTATCAAAACGATAGCACCAATATTTACAGAGTTATGCAAGAATAGTCTAGAATTGTGTTGCAAGTTCAGAAGTTTCGCCACCAAGCCTATGTCTTGCAGACTAGAGTAGTTGTCTGCTTGCGATTGCGATAGTGTTCTGAACTCATGGCTGAACTCATGACTCGTAAGACATTTGATTCCAGCATTTTTTCCGAAAAAAATAAAATATCCGTAACTATCAAGATTTATTTTGTAATTTTAGCATGTATATAAAACTGCTTATTTTCCAAGATAAAGAAGATATTGTTGAATAATTTAAAAAAGGAATAAGTAAACCCCTCCCTAGAGCTAGCTATAACTGAAAAGGTTTTACTACCAGCCTTTCCTCTTTTCCGTCTCGCTTTCACCCCTGTCTGAACTACGAGTTTCTAGAGAGTTAGTCGATTAAACAGCTTAGGCTTTATCTGAGTGCAATAAATAGCTACTGTTTTAGGAAGTTTCAACTAATAAAACTTCTAAGTCTTAAGGATTGTTTGATTCGTAACCAACGGAAAAGAACCCGTGTGATTCACCGTTAATTAACAAAACTACCGTTGAGGAGTTTCTGTAAAAGAATCTAGATAATTTTGGGTTAAACTTAGCGTCAATCATTCGGAAACGAACCCGCGATTGAACCATTGATTAACAAAACTACCGATGAGGAGTTTCTGTAAGAGAATCTAGATAATTTTGGGTTAAATTATCGTCAATCATTCGGAAACGAACCCGTGTGCTGAACCATTGATTAACAAAACTACCGATGAGGAGTTTCTGTAAGAGAATCTAACTCAACTTATCTGGCTCAAACTTATCGTCGTCAATCATTCAGAAACGAACCCGTGTGCTGAACCATTAATTATTAACAAAATTACCGATGAGGAGTTTCTGTAAAAGAATCTAGATAATTTTGGAGTAAATTTATCGTCAATCATTGAAAAAAAATACGAATTCAAGATACAAATGAACAGCTTAATTAAGTAAATTGTTGATTACTAACATTTTGTTTGAATGTAAGAAAAGATCTTTCTCAAAGATTATTAGGTTCTGTAATCACAGCTAATTTTTATTTACTAGGAGGCTCCGCCCCCTGCACGCTAACGCTCGCCAACCCCCGAGAATTGCTACGTAATCCGATGTGGTTCACGCCGTGAACCATGGCTCGCTGCGCTCGCTCGCCAATGAACACAATGTTCTAGCACAAAGACATAGTATATTATCATCAAAGACAGAGTACTTTATCATCAAAGACATAGTATTGTACTTATGTAGAAGAATTCTACCAATGTTCTTATTGGCTTTTAAAAAAGTATATTAGCTATTTAGATTGTACATGGTGAAAAAATCAAAACATTAGCTAAATGAGAAACATATTACCAGAATAAATTATCAAATATTGCAGTTACTCGCCTAAATTCAACTAAATGTGTATAATAAATTAGTTAATGCTAGAAATTCTGAAAGTTTTAGAAATTTTTTTTATTATTTAAAAATATAAACTTTAAACCCTAACTTTTCCTTGTGAGATAACAACCCTCAAAAAGTCTTTCATTTTCCAGAACACAAAAATTTGTTTTATCGCCAAATGAAATATTTTTTGGTGATCAGCATTATTGAAATCAATTTCTATATTAATTAACATTTGTGATAAAGTACATAACATTTTTGAACAAAATAAGGATGTTTTACATACAATAAATTAAAATGCATGGTTGTTAGCATTACCCGAGAAATACCACGTGGAGGTCGCCATGCTGCATTTCTAATCGGGGAGTTTTGATTTTGGCAGTTCCCCTTGCCTACTGCCAATAGAAGTTTCAATTAAATTTTTTCCAAAAAACATTTTTTTCTGCAAAGCTCTAAGAAATTAACACTAAGCATTTAGAATTTTTTTGAAAACAGAATTATAGATTTGGCATCTTGGACCAATTACTGAAAGGCTGTCAAATGAATTAAGTTTTGACAGGCCAACGTAAAGTTGTCCATGACTAAAAACTTGTTTAGTCAATACTAAACTGATTTTCTCAAAAGTCTTACCTTGTGACTTATTAATAGTCATGGAGAAGGCCAGCCTAATTGATTCCTAATTGAGTTTAAGTTAAATATTATCATGTTTTTAGGGCATGAATCTGAATTGAACAACCTGATAATGCTCACTCTGGTTATTGTTTCCGTTTTTAAAAGCGCTATATGTTGAGCCACCTCATGTGACATTTTTAGCAGCAATCATTGGTCGATTTTCTAACGTTGCCATTCGGGGAGTTGTAATGAGGCTTTTTTTTGGTGCCGTGTAAGAGAAATATATATATAGATTTTCTTGTTTACCCCAATTTAAATAACAAATTCCCGGTGAAACACCTTTTTTTGGCTAAGTAGAGCTGTACGCTAACAAACATCACTGAAGTTATGTTTTAAATAATTGGGTATACTATAGCCTACGTCACAGATCGTGTTATTCCTACTAAATTTAACTAGTAAACAGCATTTTCTGCGAACCTGATTTCTAGCAACAAGTAAAAGCATCAAACGAAGTGTCTTGTTTATAAGTCGCTACTCGCCAGGTTGGAATTGTATTAGTCTAGTTCCTTTGGAAATAATTTATATTGTTGTTTTACCGAAGTTTATGAATTTAGTAAACATATTTAAAACTCAGTTTATTAATTAAACTAAAAGGTAAATGTTATTCCTAGTAAGTGGAAGTAGTTGTGCTTTTTTCATATTATACCCAATTGAAAAAAAGGGGAACCTGCAGTTTAAATTGGGTACTTGCACTTCCAAAAAGATCACTATACCCACACATGTGACCTATGACGTCGGGCCAGCTGATCGTTTATAAGCAAAACGGCGTGTTAAGTTTCCCCATATAAGTTAAAATGTTAATTAACGTGAAATTAATTAAATACAGCGAATTTATTGAAAAATAATTCTTTCTTTTACTTAACTTAGAATTATTATCTGTTTGTGTATTTTATTGTAACCGAGGCATATTTTTGTTTTGTGTATCTGGCAACTTCGATGCATAATTAGTTTGTTTATGCTCTGGATGGCTTCACGCCTGTCTTTGTGCTAAGAAATATAAATAATTGAAATCTCAGAGGAAGAATCTTTGTGAAAGAACATAGATTGTGTTAATTAAGAAAATTGATACTTGATGGGAGCTTGAATTACTCTAAATAGATCGGAAAGAGCAATTGCTAACGTAAACAAATGCCACGTTTCAACAACCAATCAGGATCGAGATACCCACACTACGTCACTTGCAGGTATCCCATCATGCAAAGATAATCCCATAAGAAAAATAATAGTTTTACACACGTCTCTAATGGATGAATTAAAATTTATGAACAATTTTGAGGATCGGGGGCAAAAATTACACCTTGCACCCGAAATTCGAATTTCATGACACAAAAGGTTCCAAAGTTAAAAGTAAAAGAGAGACGCTCATCACACAGAACCCCTTACATTAATTAACATTTTTTAATCCATTTTTAATTTAAAACTTAACAACAAGTCAGCACAAATAGCGGTAATTTGAGGAAGCATCCGCAAATATCAAAGTCGACTTAAAAATGTCGTAATTCATCAAAAGGTAAACAAACTTTTCCCGCAAGTTGCCGAAAATCTTCCAGTTTTCCAAAGCGCAAAGATATAATTATCGACATTCCAAATCAATTTCCCATTTCCCGCAGTAGGAAGGCAGGAGTATCGTTTTGGACGCACACAAATTTTTAATAACTTAATGATTCTGTTTTATGGCGATATGTTTAGGAACGGAATCTCCATCCTCACATAATTGTTAAATTAAAAGCAATCTGGAAAGGAGGCTAGGGGTGTTTTAAAGAGGAAGCAAGAGACGACGACTGAGCCATTTGCGGAAGAATAGAAGAAAAATTGTAAATGCCGCGGATATTGGAGACTGATTTCATGAATTTTAAGACTGGGAAGTCAAATTAGTTTATCCGTTGAAAGATAGAGAAGGGAGTTGCAACCGAAAGGGAAGAGATTCATTAAATGTAACCTTCTACAGAGATTTTTATTCAGAAAAATGAATAGCGGAAACTAAAATAACCATTATTTCGACATTCTTCTTTAAGCAGAGTTGGCGGAAAATGTTTAATGCGAGATGTACTATCTCAAAGGAATTAACAGAAAATACGCATGCCTATAGAGACCAGTGCCATTTCGTAACTTTCGTAAACTTTGTAATTCGTAAGGTTTGTCGGGAGAGTAGAAATCGACCATGTCAAGCTTCATCTTTTAAAAGGTCCTACAGATAGAATCGAGTTAGCATGACTTATATACTAGTGAATTGATATGTAATAGTTGTAGTGCTAGTTACGCCCCACTGCTCCCCCACCAGAATTTCACCAGTGATAGAATTCGATGAACGGATACCACTAGTTGTCGTATTTGCGAAAGACCGGGAAAAGCTATAGTAAGGTCACCGGATTTTGAGCGTTCATGGTGAGAGCTGCATTAAGTTCACCGAGTTTTGAGCGTTTATGGTGAGAGCTGGATTAAGTTCACCGAGTTTTGAGCGCTTGTCGTGAGAGCTGCATTAAGTTCAAGGTTTTGTGTGATGTCTCTCCTGTGTTTATATTAGCAGTCGAGAGTGTGCAGGATCCCCGTGTGTGTACATGAGACTGAAAAGCAAAAGCGCGAGGAATAACGACGCAGTCACAAATAGCAAGCCAACTGTTCAAAGTGGATCGTCCATCGAAGCAGGAGCGATCATATCACGTCCGGGTCCCCAATGTGGGGAATGAGTATTAGACTATGTAAACCTTCATCTATCAAAAGGAACCCAAAGATAGAATCGAGTTAGCAAGTCGTATTGATGTTTAATAATCGTAGTGGTAGTTACGCTACGATACTCCCCCACCAGAATTTTTATCAGTGATAGAATTCGATGAACGGATACCACTACATAGTTGTCGTATTTGCGAAATACCGGGAGAGCTGTATTAAGGTCACCGAGTTTTGAGCGTTTGTCGTGAGAGCTGCATTAAGTTCAAGGTTTTGTGTGATGTCTCTCCTGTGTTTATATTAGCAGTCGAGAGTGTGCAGGATCCCCGTGTGTGTACATGAGACTGAAAAGCAAAAGCGCGAGGAAGAACGACGCAGTCACAAATAGCAAGCCAACTGTTCAAAGTGGATCATCCATCGAAGCAGGAGCGATCATATCACGTCCGGGTCCCCAATGTGGGGAATGAGTATTAGACTATGTAAACCTTCATCTATCAAAAGGAACCCAAAGATAGAATCGAGTTAGCAAGTCGTATTGATGTTTAATAATCGTAGTGGTAGTTACGCTACGATACTCCCCCACCAGAATTTTTATCAGTGATAGAATTCGATGAACGGATACCACTACATAGTTGTCGTATTTGCGAAATACCGGGAGAGCTGTATTAAGGTCACCGAGTTTTGAGCGTTTGTCGTGAGAGCTGCATTAAGTTCAAGGTTTTGTGTGATGTCTCTCCTGTGTTTATATTAGCAGTCGAGAGTGTGCAGGATCCCCGTGTGTGTACATGAGACTGAAAAGCAAAAGCGCGAGGAAGAACGACGCAGTCACAAATAGCAAGCCAACTGTTCAAAGTGGATCATCCATCGAAGCAGGAGCGATCATATCACGTCCGGGTCCCCAATGTGGGGAATGAGTATTAGACTATGTAAACCTTCATCTATCAAAAGGAACCCAAAGATAGAATCGAGTTAGCAAGTCGTATTGATGTTTAATAATCGTAGTGGTAGTTACGCTACGATACTCCCCCACCAGAATTTTTATCAGTGATAGAATTCGATGAACGGATACCACTACATAGTTGTCGTATTTGCGAAATACCGGGAGAGCTGTATTAAGGTCACCGAGTTTTGAGCGTTTGTCGTGAGAGCTGCATTAAGTTCAAGGTTTTGTGTGATGTCTCTCCTGTGTTTATATTAGCAGTCGAGAGTGTGCAGGATCCCCGTGTGTGTACATGAGACTGAAAAGCAAAAGCGCGAGGAAGAACGACGCAGTCACAAATAGCAAGCCAACTGTTCAAAGTGGATCATCCATCGAAGCAGGAGCGATCATATCACGTCCGGGTCCCCAATGTGGGGAATGAGTATTAGACTATGTAAACCTTCATCTATCAAAAGGAACCCAAAGATAGAATCGAGTTAGCAAGTCGTATTGATGTTTAATCGTAGTGGTAGTTACGCTACGATACTCCCCCACCAGAATTTTTATCAGTGATAGAATTCGATGAACGGATACCACTACATAGTTGTCGTATTTGCGAAATACCGGGAGAGCTGTATTAAGGTCACCGAGTTTTGAGCGTTTGTCGTGAGAGCTGTATTAAGTTCACAGTTATGTGGTCTTTCCTGTGTTGCTATTAGCAGTCGAGTATGTGCAGAATCCCGTTGCGGGAAAATGAGACTGAAAAGCAACAACACGAGGATGCAGTCACAAATAGCTAGTCAACTGTTCAATGTAGACCACCCATCGAAGTGGGCGTTACTTTAGATGTAAGCGAGCGAGTTCATATCACGTCCGCAGGTCACCAATGTCAACCTTCATCTATCAAAAAGTACCCAAAGATTGAATCGAGCTAGCATCTCTTACATACTAGTAAATTGATGTTTAATAAACGTACTGGTAGTTACGGTCACATTACAAAAATAATTTTTTCTGAAGAATGTGTAGATTATCTAGGGTGATCAGTTAAACTGCCAAAAAAAATTATTTCATTTCCCAAAATACCAAGGTACTCTGCAAACTACCTAGTTAATCAGTACAATACAATACCTACAAGGTACACTTACAACTTTTTTGTAAGCTTAAATGAACATGATTTTATTTATCTAAAAAATCAAGTGAATACAATCAACACATTAGTCGAGGAAATCAATCACTCTAAAAACTGTAATAAAAAAAATAAAACTGTTTAAAATATTATTACAATTAAGAAAATGTACATATTATCCTTTGTTTATTTTTGGAAGAATTTAGTCATAACCAATCATCCATCTACCTAGGTGTGAGCTAAATGTGGAATTCGTATCAACCAGCCATCGCTGGGTTCAAACCCGGTTCAAGTTATCAAAGCGAATGCTTCTATCCCCTGAGATGCAAACATTAAGATTTTATAACCGTCGCTGGACACCTGACCCAAATTTGAGTTTACGCCTAACAATGTTCAGCTTCGTAGGCTCGTGATTTTTGAGCTTAATCCAGCAGACAAGAAAACTCCTGGATCAGGAACCCCAGAGGTATTGATTTGTTAAGGGAACTTTGAGGACTTTGTGAACTCGACAGATTTAACGTGCAGCAGTCACAATCTAATACAGAGGGATTGTTCGGTCGACTGCATTCGAACTCCTATTCTCACGAACACGAGTCTCATTCCCTACCACCCAGGCTAATCCATCCGGTCCAAACCATTATGATATTTTATTTCATCATAACCGTCGTTAAACAGACGACCCAATTTTAAGTTTACGACTACTAGTGTTCAACTTCGTAGCCTTGTAATTTTGAACCAATCCAGAAGACAAGGAAACTCTTGGATCAGTACCCCAGAGGTTTGATTTGTAATAGTAACATGGAGGACTTTGTGACTCAACAGAATTAGCGTGCATCAGTCACCATTTACTACCTGCGGGGATCGAACCCACGACCTCTTGTACATGGGCCCAGTGCCCTACCAACCAGGCTATCCCGGCACAAATCATTAAGATGCTATACTTAAAATGTAAACATTTCATATGTTACAAAAATTAATAGGTGAAAATAAAGTCGACATGTTTCGAGCTTTCAGAAAAAGGCGTCCATTCTCAAGACTCACCAGACTATGAACAACGAAAGCATAACAGATGTGAAAAGTAAAACGCTAAGTTGACAGCGAAAAAAAAAATATATATATAAATAAAATATAAATGTAAAAAACATAACTAGAATTTTTTTTCTTCTATTCTTCAGTTTTATTCTCTATATTCTCGTGTGGAGAGTATTGAAAAAGGAAGCCTGTAGTGAATTTGTTTAATACATCGACTTTTTCAACCTTTTAGAATTCATGACATGAAGGAAAAAAAATATCCGCTTTCAGTTTCATTAAATTATTCATTTCATTAAGATTGTCACGTTATTACATGGAAATCCGATCATTAGTTCATAAGTTATTCAGTTTTTCCGTTTTAAATTTTGCGCACTGCACACACTATAACATTTTCATCAAATACCCACTAAAAATAAAAAACAATTCGAATTTTTATGAGCAAGAAAAAGATTTCTTAAAAATTAATATCGCAAATTTCATTACAAACACGTAGAGCTTTTCACTCGATAAGAAATAAAATAAAATTAATAAAAAACCTGAAGAAATTTCCAAAAACTTGCACATTTTTTAAAAAGCCTTAAAAAAAAGAATGTAAACATGAACCAATTTGCTTCGAGAGGAAAAATAAAAAATAAACAGAAAAGGAATTTTTGAAAAGATAGAGAAAAAAACCTCGATTCAGTCAGTAAGTAAATAAAAGGAGATTAATTAAATTAAAATTCTTTCAGATGATGTTCGTTTAAAACACAGCTCTCTATTCGAAATAAGGAGGATAGAAAACTCTTCGTGACTTTTCTAGTTTTTTTCCCTTTAATGCACGTACAAGAACCGAAAAACACCTAATTAATACATCTCTCTTTAATCTGATGTCAAGCGCACGAATTGGAGGAAGAAAAAAAAAATAATTAAACGAGTTCTCAAAGATAAGAATGTTTTGAGAGGCAGAAAATGCAAATGGAAACGTTAAAAAGATTAAAATTTTTGAGAAAAATTAATTGTGTTTTACTTGTTTATTTTCAAAGAGAGGGAAAAAGAAATCTTAGATCAACTGATAGGCTTTGACATCTTAAGTTTTTTTTCTCTAGGAAATTTTTTACTTCAATTTTTTTTTTTAAAAAAACAATATTAAGAGCAAAACTTCAACAAATTTTTATTGAGCTAGGATACTAGGTTTGCATTCCATTCACCATTCTTTTT
Organism: Parasteatoda tepidariorum; assembly: GCF_982258835.1. Lineage (NCBI taxonomy): Eukaryota > Metazoa > Arthropoda > Arachnida > Araneae > Theridiidae > Parasteatoda > Parasteatoda tepidariorum. The sequence goes on along the minus strand of NC_141761.1, from coordinate 108,162,317 downwards.
TTACTTTTCTTAAAAAACATCATTTTATTAATCGTAACAAAATTTGAAAAATAAACTTCCGACAGAACAAATGAGAAGTACAACCTTATAACAGTTCCAATTCGAAACAGTTTATATCTCTCTTTTAGTCTTTTTAAGGTTTGCCATTTGAATGTTAAGATATGTACATCGAATTCATCTTTATTCATTTTTATTTTATTTCTTTTGTTACTATTGACATGCTTATGGAATGAAAACGGAGAGAAAAAACAATGGATATATAGTCATTGTATAAAACAAAAAGAGGATAAAAAAATCACGGAAAATAAAAAATTGAAATAAACCACTTAAAATTGCAATAAATTTCGAACAATTGGGAAATGAAAAGTTAAAAAATTGAGTTTATAATTAAAAAAAAAAAAAAAAAAAAAGGCTCTGTCAGATTTGAGTTTTAACCAGTAGATTTATTTTATTACATGGTTTATTTTATTGCAAGTTTATCAGTTATAATTCTTGACCTTATTTTTGAATATTATACGTATCTTTTTGGATCTTCTTCTTTTTTCTTTTTTTTTTTTTAACAAATTCGCACCTTTTTTTAAATCTTTTTCCAGGGTGCGTAGCCGAATCTTTCAACAAAAAATGAGCACCTTTTAAGTACTTTTTAAGCACTATATAGATTAACAAAATACAAAATAATTTTCAAAGACTTCATATGTTCATGATAAAATAACTAGTTTCTGACAAAGAACTCTTATTATTATTATTATTTATTATATTAGCTATTATAAAATGATCAAGAGATTCCTTGGTTAGATATCAGAGGGTGGAAAATGAAGCTTGAAATTGAGAATATCTTGCAAAAGGCAGCAGAGTTGCACATGAGAGTGCAATAACCCAGCTCAGTAGACGCACATGCGGACTCGCAAGTATTTCATCAAACACGTAAAATGATTGGCGCTTTCATACGCTATGGACCGACGCTACGCCGAAATGGATTGTGGTTGAATGAATTATGAAAATGTTGAATAGAACAATGTGAAAAGCACGCTTCTGCATAAAACGTGGCGAAAATCGACGTGGTAAAGAAGAAAAAAAATTCTACTTTCGAAAAGGGAAAATAAAGCACTTTTTAAAAATGCTACGAGCGCACTTTAAATTAATGTTTTAAACATACATTCTGACATTGATCTCAAATTGCCGACATTTTTTGGAGGTTTAAATCAGTTTTTGACGTCAAAAACCCAACTCTGAGAATAAAGTAATTGAGAAATTCCAGAGAGAGGGAGCAAATTTCTTCCACTCTTCCAGCAGCACTATTTTCAGGTCCGATGTTCGCGAGATTGAAATTGCCTTTTTAGAGTGTTCTCTATGAGTCAATTAATCGAACATTCAAAGAATATTTTCTGTCCATCATAATAGTTTAATGTATCAGCTGGACAACGTCCATTGAAACAAAAATCATAGCCAATTGCAACTCTGAGAATAGGTATGAATAGGGCATTAAGACGTCATTCAAACACCTTACAAAAGTGACTCTTTCAGAAACATGGAAAACTCATTAGTATGTACTACTTTATAAAATCAGAGATGCTTATTTTTGTTCCGTAAACAATATCCTGAACAATTTTGATGCCAGTACAGATGAAGCAACACATAGGGTATATGATGATAGACCATCACATGGTTGAGTTCGTTTCTTTCCCCCAGCAATCAAAAGTTCACAAAAAAAAAGACAACAAGCCATGTTTATTGTTCACATCAGTTGGGGTTTTTCCCAGACATCGAGCAACGAAACTAAACTCAGTGGCGCAACAGCCCATAGAGTGCCAAAGAATACTAAGCCCCATCTCAGTTTTCTTGACCTTGGGCTCTGGGGTACAGTAGATGTCCCAGCTGGATGTTGGTCAACCGAACGCGGAATCCCAAGTGTTTAGTACCCAAGCATGCTTGGCACTCATTTTGTCGACCCACTGAAAAGATGAAAGGCTGGGCCAATCTTGCCTGGCACGAGGATCGAACCAAAGACCTGTGGCCACAATAGCACTACCATTCCGTCAGCTAGCGTTTATTTTATTTATTTTTTTTTTTTTTTTCAAATCAGAAATAACACTTGTTTTCCCAGATATCAAGAGTTCATTAAAAAAAGACGAGCTATGTCTATTTTATTTTTGTTCAAATCGGAATCGCGATGGCTCAGGGGATAGGGCGTTCGCCTTCCAATGAGGTGAGCTGCGTTCGAATCATAGTGATGGCTGGCCAATACGAATGCCGCATGCTTGCACCGAACACACTGCTGACTTGAAAAGATCCGCAGTAGTAGACGGATCATAGGTTTGAGTCCCTTTGCCGTCAGGTTTAACCGTGGGAGGTTCTCATGGTTTTCCACTTCAAATAACGCAAATGCGGAAAAGTTCAATCAAAAAGTCCTCCGCGAAGGCAAATTTCTCCCAATACTTGATCCAGGAGTTCCCTTTTCTTTTCGATTTTGTTCAAAATTACAAGGCTACGGAACATTAGCAGTCGTAAACCCGAAAAATTGGGTCGGATGTTCAACGACGGTTAGAAAATATAAAATAAATTTTGTTCAAATCAAAATATATATATATATATATATATATATATATATATATATATATATATATATATATATATATATATATATATAATTTAATCTAACACTTTATTTATTTAAGGAATGTAATTCGACACATCCTGCAGAAGTATCATCAGCAGGAATTCTCCAAACTTTAAAAAAAATCTTTTCACTTCTTGGCGCTAGAATTCGGTCAGTGTCTAACAAAAGTGTAAATCTGGACCACAAGGCTCTCCATCCATCCTACTCGGAAAACCAATCATTAAGCCAGCGGAATTTTCCATTCAACAACCACGGAATCTGGACCACATAAAAGTTCCTGGAGACGAAATTACCTAGGACCTTTACTGGAGAGAAGACAATGGGTATGGAGGGAACGCCCTGGTATTTAATAAATTCGATAGATTCCTCTTCGGCTTCCCTTCCCACCTGGGGTCTTCCGCTCCAGTGACCCTCTCAGCTTTTCCCCCTCGGGTTTTGACGGGCATCGATCTCTCCTTTTGGTATTCTTTTTGGAAGGGAAAACAGTTTCCCATCGACCTTTGAAAGAGGGATGTATTGGACATACCTGGTGGCACATCGATCCACACACACACAGAGCAGGGATTAAGATTTCAGCGAGTGGGCTTCCTCTCTTCAGATAGGACTATTGGGTGAATGGAGATATTGGGAATGGGTTGGCCCAGGAATACTCTTCTCGAATTTATTTCCTTCCTATTTCAAGGAGTCACTGTGTTTGGGATATTTAATCTTCCACTTACATTGTTTTTTCGGAAAAAGGCTGATTTTCGAAACTGAGTTCGAAAAGGAGAGAAAAAGAAGCCACAGTTTGAGTGTCTTATATTGTTTTTTTCTTCTGAAAAAGGCTGATTTTCGAAACTGAGTTCGAAAAGGAGAGAAAAAGAAGCCATAGTTTGAGTGTCTGAGATTGGGTGTCTTCCACTTACATTGTTTGTTTTTTTCTTCTTGAAAACGGCTGTTTTTCAAAGCTTTGTTCGAAAAGGTAAGTAAAACGAGTACCGTTTGAGTGTCTTCCATCTTCATTGTTTTTTCTCAAAAAGGCTGATTTTCGAAACTTTGTTCGAAAGGGAAAGAAAAAAGCCACTGTTTGAGTGTCTTACTTTGGTGGGTGTCTTCCACTTACATTATTTTATTCTGAAAAAGGCTGATTTTAAAATTTTTGTTCGAAAAGGAGAGAAAAAAGCCACCGTTTGAGTATCTTAGGGCTGGGAACTGGAACTGCATTGTTTTCGGGGCAATTGCACCGGGGCGCTTATTCTTTGCAGAAAATTTGTTTTTGCCTGATGAGGTAAATATCCTGAAGCAGGGGGTTTACTTGACGAATCAATAAAAAAGAAAAAGTTAAATCGAATACTACTAAGCGATTAAGGGGAAAAAAAGAGACCAATTAGTTCCAAGATCCTGGTATCGATCTGTCTGGTCATAATTTAGGTCGAAGATTGGTGAGGGAATCTTGAAGCACGGCCTTGGATATTGATGCTTGGCTCACCAACAGGTTTTTATTTACAACTGAAGAAAGGAATATTTACAGTTCGTCTAAAATAAAAACTCCCCTAGCCATTCGTCTGGACCCGTGGCGGTGACTATGGTAACGAGGTATAACTATTTAAAGTAGGGGTGTGGGGTCATTGTTTAGGACAGGTTTTGGCTGGGATCTGCGAGTGAAAGGGCATTTTTTTCTTCGGTTTATTGTGTTAGCCATAGAGTAAAGAGAAGCTACCCTCCCTGAAATGAGGTATTCTTGTTTTCATAGCAGCAGACGGCCTCAGACTTTGTGGCGGGGGGAGTTCTTACCATAGGCAAACTATAAGTTACATTTCACTATATTGAATGTATGTTCTCCAACTTCTTAATCTTTCTATGCATTAGAAATAATTTTAAAAAATTTAAAAAACTCGTATTCGAAGTTTTACTCTATTTTTATGTAATGTATTATAGATTTTTGTAATGTATTATAGATTTTATGTAATGTATTATAGATGTATTATAGATTACTAAATCTACTTAATCATCCCTTACCCCCCCCCCCCGGAAAGAAAAAAATAAATATACGTCCCTATTACCGACCCATGGGGAGATTCTTGGTTTTAAATGCCACACCGAATACAATAATAAATAAAGAAAAAACAGTGAAGCAGAATAGAAAGAAAAAAAAAAAAAAACGTTAAATGAGAGAGGAATAATTGACAGGTAAACAATTTGAATTATAAAGTTAGAATTGCAAATTCGAATACTTGATTGCCACTTTGTAAGGTTCAGATAACTCGGACCTAGTTAATACTAATTAATTAATCTAATATAGATAATTCTCTTACGTGGCTCCCAAATTTTGGATGTATTTCTTTCCCGCCGGTGGCAACGTTTGCTTTGTTTTGTTTACGCTACTATTTCTCTTACACGGCGAATCGACCAATGATTGCCGCTAAAAATGTCACATGCCAAATCTAGCTGAGGTGGCACAACATATAGCGCTTTTAAAAACGGAAACTGAAATAACCAGAGAGCATCAGCTGCGGCACTCTCATACTATTAAGCTAGGCAGAAGTGAGTAGTCTTTGTCGATAGATCTCTGTTTTAGTATTTTTTCGAAAGCGCTTTTTTTTCACGAATTTATATATTACGAATTTATTTGACGATTTTTGATTTATATCACGAATTATACTATAGCACATTTCCAATAGGTTTAACGAATTACATGTCATTTATTTGAATTCAAATTTATTTAAATGACTTAGTATTTACTAAAAAGATGTAATTTTTTTTTGAAAAAAAGTTTTTATATCAATTTGAATGATTGTTTTGAGTTCTTAGAATTTTGTGCATTTGCAATGTACCTAAGTTAGTAGCGAGCGAAGAGAGCTTGGTTTGCGCAGCAAACCATATATGGTCGCGTAGCAATTTTCGGGGGTTGGCGAGCGTTAGCGAGCAGGGGGCGCAGCCCACTAGTTAATATATATATATATATATATATATATATATATATATATATATATATATATATATATATATATATATATATATATATATATATATATATATATATATATATATATATATATATAATAAATAAATAAATAAATACAAGAAAACTCGAAGAAAGCTAAAAAAAACAATAAGTTTCATTTATTGCGTATACGCTGCAAGTAAACAGAACTCATTAGATAAGTTCAAAATGAAGATAAAACAAAGAAAGATTATAGAGATATGAAGGAAAAAAAAGGGGGAGGGGGAAATAATAAGTACAAAAATAACAATATATATATATATATATATATATATATATATATATAATATAAGATGAGAGTGAAATGATAACATATAGCCAATCACAGAAGACTTGCAGTTAGTAACGCACAAAACAGACAATCAAAATTGAGAATGCATCCGTGTGAAAAGGTAATAATTTTTAATAATGCTGCCTGCTGAAATGTTACAACTAAACTTACCAGCTATAGCTTGTTGTGAGTTTTATTTTGTTTTGAGTATGTCTAATAACAACGTGACAGTTATCTATTGTTGTCCGAGCATTTTTATTGGCCAGAAAATCACGTGGTAGGATCCAGTTTTTCCTAATTCATTTCCATATTGTTTTAGTTGTCATCAGCATAAAATTAATAAAAGTTATATCTATAAGTATTTGTGTATCTCTAATTTAAAGTTATGTTCCTTTACTGCTATTATTACGCTTTAAATTCTAGAGTTTAAAACTAAGAGAATTAATTATTTCAATTTTATTATCATTATAATGTAATTATGCGCTACATTTTAATATAAAGATGTTTAGAAAGGTGGTCTAATATTATTAACCATTTTACAATAATTATTTTCGTACAAATAACATTAATATACTGTCATAAAATACAGTTAAAGAGATCTGTTAAATGATTTAAAACTTAATGATCAGCTTCATGCACGATGAGATGGAAGCAAAAATTTTATTAAATATATCCGCCCCTTTGGTAAGCGAAAATATTAAATTACGGTTGTGAACTCATTAAAATTGCTTGAACAATATAATGTCATAACAATATAAATGTTATTTTAAAAAATGATTACTTAGAAAAATTACTTCTGTTCATCAATAGATCTAAATATTTATAATACTAATAGACAGGGTTCGTGATTTTTTTGATTTAAATCGGATTTTTTTGATTTAATCGGATTTTTTTGATTTAAATCAGATTTTTTTGATTTTTATTCAAATACAATGTAAGAACTTTGATTTATGGCTAAAAAAACTTTATAAATGGTTAATTAAAATTAAATTAATATTAAAATTATATTATAAGAATATTTAAGAAGCTCTAACTACCTAAAACAATTTTTCATTAATAGTGGGCTGCGCTCCCTGCTCGCTAACGCTCGCCAACCCCTTATCTCCCAACCTACCTCGCCGTTAAACCTATTAGAAATGTGCTATAGTATAAAATCTTAATGCGTAACAGCACGACAGAGACTCATTTTTCAATGAATAACTAATAACAATAATAAAACAAATAAATTCGTGATATAAATCAAAAATCGTCAAATAAATTCGTAATATATAAATTCGTGAAAAAAAGCACTTTCGACAAAATACTAAAAGAGATCTATCGACAAAGACTACTCACTTCTGCCTATCTTAATAGTATGAGATTGCCGCAGTTGATAGGGTGAATTTCGGAAGAGATCACAATTGGTGAGAATACTCTCTCTGGTTATTTCAGTTTCCGTTTTCAAAAGCGCTATATGTTGAGCCACCTCAGCTAGATTTGGCATGTGACATTTTTAGCAGCAATCATTGGTCGATTTTCTAGCGTTGCCATTCGGGGAGTTGCAATGAGGCTTTTTTTATCGCCGTGTAAGAGAAATATATATATAGATAGTACATAGCTTTGAATGCATAGCAACTATTTTGAAACAAATGCATGATTGAAATTTAAAGACTAGATGAAATAGTGAATTTTAGGAATACTTTAACTATTAAAACAAAGTTTCAATTACCAAATCATAATTTTAATTTAAAATTGTGATTTCTTTTTTTTCTCTCTCTAGATTTTTAAAACGATTAAATAAATGTAACAGATTGTGTTTATAAATGTAGTCATTCATCAAAAAATAAATAAATATTTAATTTATATATTTTTATATTAAAATATTCGTTTTTAATCCTACATCAAAATAGATAAGTTAAGCTAAAAAAGTTCTTAAAAAAAATCTATGTACTCATTGAAATTTTTTTCTCCACAAAATTTCTTTATACAAAATCTGATAACGTTAAAGATACTGTAAACATATTATGAGAAAAAAATACGTAAATGTTTACTTTAATCTGTGCTTTCAATCTCAAGAGTCAAGACTTTTAAAAATGTAATTTCAAATGTGTTAGAATTTAACACATACCAAGAAAGAAAGTAATTTAGTTAGCTAAAATTAATTAATGCAGCAATTTATTTAAAATAAATTTTAAAACTTAGAAAAGAAATAATAAAAGAATCTATAATTTAAAACACTGTTTTTTAATTTTTTAAATCGATACATGCATAAAAAAAATTAGTTGATTTAAATCAATGATTTTTTAAAAAGAATCATTTGATTTAAATCGTGATTAAAACCAAGCTGATTTAAATCAACAAACCCTGCTAATAGATAATAATATTTGGACGTGGTAAGTGGAGGCACAAGCGTAAGCAAACAGTATTCCTTTCATCACATATATGTTACATGAATAATTTTAACTAAACGGTTTTCTGCCAAAAAACGACAATTATTGCGAAGCAATCATCGGGGTTGGTGAGAGGAGGCGAACAGGGGGCTTAGCCCCCTAGAATATATAAATATATATATATATATAATATATATATATAATATATATATAATATATATATATATATATATATATATATATATATATATATATATATATATATATATATATATATATATATATATATATATATATATATATACACACACACAATATTTAAAACAGCTCAAAGTGTTTTGAAGCAAATGAGTCAAAGCATGAGGCTCAAATCTATTTGATTCTCAGGTTGATAAATGATATTTTCGCTAGAAATGTGATAAATTCATGGACATAAATAAATCTTTTTGAAGCAACGTTAGTTATGTCAAATCTTTTGAGGCAGTCGGATTCTGTAACAAAGATGATGAATAAATTTATTAACGCGAGGACACTTTTAAACTAATCATCTTCTCTCAAAAGAGTCGTCTCTCTCTCGAAATAACTTAAACGACCTGCCATCTCTTATTAGATGCTTTTTCGAAAGTATTAGTAAAAACTGAGTTGACATTCGCAGAGGAATTGTACTCGTAGGAAAGTAACCGATAAGGACTTTGCAAAAGGACTATGTGCAAATTAGATTTTATTTTGGAATTTCATTTATTTTATACTCTTATCTATTACGATTAAAATTTGTTAAAATTATTATTTTTTTAAAATTCTTTATTCTTTTTAGCTTTATTAACACAGTGTTGAAACTCAAATCTAGAAAGAAAAAAATCCCTATGTTTTCCCTGTACATATTATGCACAATATATTAAGAGGAAACACAATTACTTCGCTCTTAAAGTTATATTGGTCTAACTATACTATTTTTAATTATATCATATTTAATAATGTACTAATTTAATCATATCATATTTATTTATTTATTTTATACTGTTATCTATTACAATTAAAATTCGTTAATATTTTTTTTAAAAATTCTTTATTCTTTTTAGCTTTATTAACACAGTGTTGCCACTCAAATCTGGAAAAAAGAATTTCCTGTACATTTTATGCACAATATATCAAGAGGAAACACAATTAGCTAAATTGGTTAGCTAGTTTTAATTGCTGGAAAAACTTAAGAGAAAAAAAAAGAACAGCTGAACATACTTAGATAATGCTATAGTAAATCAGGGTGCGTAGCCAAATCTTTCCACAAAAAATAAGCATCTTTTAAGTACTTTTTAAGCACTCAAAAATATTTTTAAGCACATGCGGATTCGCAAGTATTTCATTAAACATGTAAAATGATTGGCGCTCTCATACGCTATGGGCTGACGGTACGGCGAAATGGATTGTGCTTGAATGAATTGTGAAAATGTTGAATAGAACAATGTGAATCAAAAGTAAGATTATATATAATTCTAATACAAATTAATTGAATCGGATCCATCTTCTTGAATAACCTTATATATGCTACCGAAATCAGTTAATGTGCAAATTAACTAGGGCGATTCGTTAACGAGCCTAAAAATTGTTTAATTTGCAGACTACCAAGATAATAAGTGTGTCGCATTCTAAGCACCCATTAAATTGAAAATGAGATCTTTTTTGGAATAACAGCAACGTTTCTGCGCCCTTCAATTAACAAAATTTTATTTATTTATCTTTCGCTATCTAAAAAAATCAAGTAAGCGCAATCAAGCATATTTGTTGTTGGAACCAATCACTTTAAAAAATATAATAGAAAGAATTAAAGGGTTTTAAAATAATAATTACACCGAAGGAAATTAACATAATGTTATTTATTATTAATGCTATTAATTTTTCGATATTTAAAGAATAAAGTCAAAAAAATACACAAATTAATAGATAGAAGAGAAACAAATATTTGAACTTTAACGATACGGAAGCTGTTAATGTGCACATTACCTATTATGGAAAACCCTTGATACCGCACTTTAAAGAAGTGAATCAGTAAATCTGCAGATTAGCAAGGTAATGTGCACTTTAACGGCTTTCTAGCTTTGTCGGAAACAGATATGAGATGAATCCTATTTTGAGACAGAACATTAAAGTGCAATGAATATGAAAATCGTCGACATTTTAACAAGCTTAAACTTAGTTCTTAGAAAACAAACATTAAATATTACCTATTATGATAAGGGTAGTTTAAAACTAATAACCAGTTAACAGATATCCAAGACAAAAACAATTTCTTACCTAAAAAGGAAAAAAAATTATTTTAACATTTCATTTTTGACAATAATCACATAATTTGAGACATAAACAAGTACACTTTTTAATAATCTCCAATAAAAAATTAATTTTCTATTTCCACCTCTTCTTACAATTACGTCTTTATAAAACATAGTTTACAAAAAACATATTTATTAAACATGTATTAAAACATATATATTTCAAAATTGAGCAATAATATTAATAATAATAATAGTATGCATTACTGAGGGTCGATAAATTGATATTTCTGTAATTTTGGGTGTAACAATTCACTATTCATAATTTATTTAATATCCTGTTCATGATTTCTAATTTATTTGATATTAGATTAATTAAAATGATACAAACACAACACATTTAATATCACAAAATGTGCATTATATTATGTTTCAAATAGAGCTCCGAATTTTATATTATTATATTACCTTTCGTCGCTTAAGAGTTGTTTTAAGATAAATAATTACTTAATGGCCATTTGGAGAAGAAAACGTCATAATTCTAAAAATCTTATTTTACTTTAGTTGGAGTGAAATATTAACTTATATACAGAAATCGAAGTCAAAACAATTAAAAAAAAACAATTAGTGCAGCATGTTCTTTTATTAATCTACAATTGAGCTACTTATTGAAAACGAAGTTTGACAGGACAAAATATCTTAATCAAGATATGTTAACTTTTGGTAAAAATATATTAAGGGGGGAAAGCTCTTGGAATTGATAAAAGAATTATTAATTTGATAAAAGAAATTGACTTTAAAAGTACATAAAAAATAATATTTGAAATTTTAAAAAAAGTACGTGTTTTTTTCCTCACTTTTTTCGAAGACGAAACATTGGAGTAAATTAAACAACAACCTTAAAACAAGAACATGTATAAAAGTACCTCTTTTAATGCTATTTAGCTAGCGACAATGGGCAATATAAAATAGTAACCCATTTTAATAGGTTACTATTAAAAAAGAAAAGAAAAAGCGAAGAAAAAAACCCCACACAGTTTCCAATTTCAAAATAAAGCAAATCGCTGCAGATAAAAAGATGGATGAGAAATTGAATCCGGAGTAGCATTTCCCACGATGAGATTCAACGCAATCCCGCCTTTTTACATCAGAATCAATTTACTTCTGTGGGATTACAAACGATAAGTACAATTAGGGGTGCCTGTCCACCCTTGGATAGCGGCTACCTGTGAGGTCCTTTTATAATGAAAATAGAGAGGATAAAAGCTTATATTTGAGGAGGGGAAATGGGTAGAACCAATAAGCAAAAGACAAGGAGGGAAGAAAAAATATGCTCTCTATAATCAATCTATGGAGGTAATTCACTTTCGATCTCTTCCATCCATCATAAGGTGGTAGTGAGGGTGATTCGCTTTCACGTTTTCGTCTGCCGAATAGGCTGAACTAAACTGTCAGGAAAGGGGGGAAGATATCGGTTGAAGATGGAAGAGACAAATGAGAATTAAGATAAATTAAATATTTGTCTGCTATAAAAAAAAAAGATTCGAAAATCGCAGGGGGGAAAAAAGGGGTGATTGTCCGAGAAAGGGTGGTCAAGGAAAAAGAAAAGAGAATCGTTTTATTCACTTTCGAAACAAACATCTCGTTCTAACTATACACTTCCTTCTAAGAGTTTCGTTCGTTAATGTCATCATTTAAATACCTTTTAATCGAGGCAATGATATAATTTCAAATACTACATTGCAGCGAAGAAATTATCTGGGTTTTAAAACAGACAAATTGCTTTGTTATTATCAGATCATGTCCAAGCCATCAAATTCTATTGCATTTTATGATTTTAACAATGTATTACCCCAAGGAGCAAAACAACTTGGGCCCTCATTGGCCAATATTCGTGAATCTCGGCTCAGTAAGCAGGGGTCTGTTTAGAAGAAATTTGGGTCCGTTAACGGACCCTTCACAAAATATTTTTTCATAAAAACGGACCCTTCACAAAATATTTTAACTGCAAAACGGACATTTCACAAAATATTTTAACTTCAAAATGGACCCTTTACAAAATGATTTTTCTTTTAATCGGACCCTTTACAAATTTGTTTATCTTCATTATTATTTTGCTAATCGAATAAACCCTTTCCAGGGCAGAAAACAAGAAAGATGGATGTAAACGAATTAAGTTTTGTCTTTCGATTAAACTTAGTCAGACGATTCTTCCATTATTCGTCCGAAATGAATATTCTGCGCTCAGCAGTATAGGCTAAATACCAAATATTTGTATGTTGCATCTCTAATTTAGAAACAGCAATTGTTGTTTATTTTTTGAAATTTAATCTTTTTAATTATAATTTTACAGTGTTGAGCATAATCTTGTATGTCTTTACAATTCAAAAACTCCTTGAAAAAATTTTTTTTTTGCAATAACGGACCCTATTTGCACAAATTCATAAAAGCGGACCCTGGTTGAAAGAATGTGAGTAATTTTTTCACAATTTTACGAAAAACGGACCTTTCACAAAATGTCTGGACAGACCCCTGGTAAGGGTTCACAGGGTCTTTATTTTTCCGATATTGGCCTTATATAGAAATTTCCGATTCACCCGATATTTTACAATCGCTTTACAACAAATACCGGTCTTATATAGAATTGTCAGATTCAACGATATTTTATAATCCGTTATTTAGCCAATGAAGGTTCTATAATGGCCAATGTAGGCCCTATATAGGATCAATATTTAAAAATCTAGACATCCCAATATGGGTCCCTCGGAACATGTTCTTATACAGGACTGTCTAGGTTTTTCTGAGAGATACCTATTTTGTGAAAATTTAGACATAATTTGTGAAAATTAAAAATTATATTAAAAAATCAACACAAAAATATGGATTTATAGTTTTTTAACGGGAAACAAAAATAAAATTTTAAGAAAAATTAACCGTTCTTCCTGACTAATGTTAAAGGCCCCGTTATAGGACCCATATCGAGCCATTTTTGAACCCAACAAGGTAAAATTGTTGCTAGGTCGGTTGCTTGTACATATGGTAAACATGAATCTCCAGCGATTATTCTCATGAACTGCACTGAATATTTTTCTTACGATTTTCCTATTCGAAGGTCAGTAATTTATCCTCATGTACAGTATACTCTAGATCAGGGGTTTCCAACTGACATGAGGCCGGAGGCCACTATTAAAAACACCAGTCAAAGGGCAAGCCGAAACATAGTCTAACTATTTTATGTTTGAAGGAACATAATATATTACTGTCATATTTTTATCAAGTTGTTCAAAACAAAAGTATTGAATTACAAATAGTAATAATATTTTCTTGAATAAATATTTTCTTGGCAAAACCTGAGAAATAGATTTTTTTGCACCGTTGGTATGTTAAATTTCACAGAAACGAAGAAATTATTATTATTATTTTTTTTTAAACGAAAGAAAAGTATTTTAAGCCCATATAGAGTTTTTACGAATATTGTCCGCAAAAAATTGAAAACTAATATATTGTAGTTCACCGGCCCACAATAAAGGGCTTCACGGGGTTGGATGCGGCCCGTCAGTTGGTAACAACTGCTCGAGATGTCACGAACTTCCCTTGGCATTATATATACACCTAATGTTAATTTGAATTCCTATCTCAAAGAGTTTCTTCCCAAAACCTTGTTATGCAGCATTTCGAAATAGAAAATGAATTTTTTCGGAAAAAAAATCACATATTGTAAGCCAATTCTTTTTTATTTAATGCTCAATTATTTTTGTCTTACTTTTAAAAACAAGTAAGATAATAATAAATAAAAAAAATTTAAAATAATTAAAGTTAATTCCTACGTAAGTCAACAAAGAAAATTTTATTTCAGTTACTTTTTATTAATTAATTAAAAAAATTTTACCCATATAAAACTAGAATTAATTAAATTTAATTAATTAATTAATATTTGAAAAAACTGTATCAACATCAAGTGTCATTCACTACAAGTTTAAAAATATGTATCTGAACTTGTATGAATGAATAAAAAGTGCTTTATTAGCGATTGAAAATTTGAACAAGATATATATATATATATATATATATATATATATATATATATATATATATATATATATATATATATATATATATATATATATATATATATATATAAGGAGAGTGTGAACTAATATTAGGAATACTGTGTACTTAGTTATAGTTGTTATGTCAAAAAAAATAAATTTCCCTTGGCATTGCACAGTTACCTAATGTTAATTTAAATTTCTAAGCCGATGAGTCTTCTCAAAACCTTGTTATATCAAAAATTTTTTCTAAATAAAATAATGAATTTTTTTTCTCTGAAAAATCACAATGTAAGTTTATTTTTAACCAAATCTTTTCGGTTTAATGCATAATTATTTTCGCCTTACTTTTAAAAAATAAAACAATCATTCAAGACTTACAGTCCACTATCATCACATACATATTAGTAGTACTCATTCTCACGTTTCATGACTCCAATTTTTGGAGTAAAATTTTAGAACAAATTTTTCTACTTTTTAAAACATATTTAATTCTGAACTTTTTATCTCGAAAACTCGCTATCTCGAAATTTTTCAGCGCCCCTACAATTACTACTGCAATTTCGACAAAATAAATAAACAAATAAATGTTCGAATAGCAAATATTTTTAAAACGATGCGCAAATATTTGTGTAATTTATTCATAAATGCAAACACATCTTCTATTTGAAACGCTCCGTATGTCACGAAGGCGAATTATTATCCTTTTTTTTTATATAATAAAAAATCCCCATCTCAATAAAAATATAAAGTTTAATGAATACATCAATGACACATTCATCAAGAAGACCACAATTCCTCTCAAACCCCCTCACCCACAAAAGCTTCACACAACACAAGGTGTCCAAATTCCTGGGGAAGAAGGGGGGGGGGGAAAGAAAGAAAACGATTTTAATTTCCTTTTATTTTAAATTCCTCTCTTTCCAGAGACAAAATAAAAATGTTGCAGCGTTTCGAGGACTTTTAATTAAGAAAAGAAGAAAATAATTGGGGGGAGCGCATTAAATTCGATGCTCCGCTTTTCATTACGCGTCGTCACAGAAAGGAAAGAAGAAAAAACAATAATATGGAATATTATTACTTTATTTGCAGAAGGAGAGATGAAAAATATGTATCTGTTAAAAATGGATGAAGTAACGGGACTCTTTCCAGATTAAATAAGCGGCGCGAAAGTGGGAAGAATTGATTACTTTCCGACTCATTTAATGTTATCGAACCGCAGAATTTCCAATCATAAATTGGTTAAAGTGCAATACCTTGAAATAAGATAACGAAACAAATTTATTTTCTCAGAAATTTTAATTCACATTATTACCCTAAAAAGATACTTATTCGTTTCGGTAATAGAATACACAATAAAATACATCGTAGTCGTATTCAGATTAAAAAAATAAATAACAATTCGTATGAAAAATAATAATAAACATTTCAGCTCTTGCAATATTTAAAATGTAAAATCGTTATTTATTTCATCTTTTGTTAACAGTTTATTTTAAATTTTACTTAATTTTTTCCTTTCAAATTAAAAAAGAAAAATGTTAAAATAAAACGCTTATTTTTTCTTTTTATTGATTTAGTTTCTAAGCATTTAATTTTTTAGATAAAAATAGTTCATTAAAAATGATTACCATATTTTATTTTATTTAATAACCGTCGTTGAACAGTTGACCTAAATTTGGTTTTGCGACTACTAATGTTCAACTCCGTAGCCTTGTAATTTGGAACCACTCCAGAAGACAAGGAAACTCCTGGATCAATACCCCCAGAGGCATGATTTGTAATGGGAACATGGAGGACTTAGTGACTCGACAGATTTAACGCGCATCATTTACCATTCACAACACCTCCGTGCTGTAAATGGTCGGCCGGCGAGGATCGAACCCAAGACCTCTTGTACAAGAGTTCAGTATCCTACCAACTAGGGTATCCTGGCCATAATAATTCCATAGTCAGGACCCGCGCGCTGAGGATCTCAAATTATTAGCCAGTAAATTCACCAAATATCAAAAGTATTCGCCAATTTTCGAAAGTCTTCGCCAAATGCAAATTTTAACAATTTTTTATGATTAATTCTTTTCCCATAGAAAACTATCCATTTCATGGTAGTTTGTTTCAGTCTTATATTATTTGGACGACCCAATTCTAATTGATTATGCGGCGCATCTACCGAAAATTACTGTCATCGAATTAAAAATACTAATTTGTTCAGAAAAATTCATTTTGACGTAATTTTGAGGATAGAGTTAAATACCATATATTATTCTTCTCAGTGGAAAAAATCCTTTGCCAATACCCATTTTTATTCGCTAAATTTTCGATTTAATAGCATTTGGCGAGACGGCGAATGCTTAGCGCGGGCCCTCCATGGCGAAGACAACCTAACAAAATATTTGTTTAAAAAAATGAAGAGAAATTTTCTCAAGATGTTTTTTAAAACCTGCATTTTGACTCTTCTTTACAAAAAACAAATAATTTGCATACTAAATTTGAACATTAAGTGTTTAAATAGAGTATGCATATTATTGCTCAAACATAGATGCATATTATTGCTCAAATACAGTAAAAATACGTATTATTAAAATCATAGATGAAATATCCGCGAATGTTACAGAACCGTAGAATTTCAGATCATAAATGGGTTGAATATCTTGCCTTGAAATAAGACATCGAAACAAATTTCACGATTTTAATATACATTGTTTTTAAGGAAGGAATTGTTTACTTTCCAACTCACTTAGTTATCGAACCGCAGAATTACTAATCATAAATTGGTTAACTGAGCATATCTTGAAAAAGGACAACAAAACAAAATACTTTTTCCAGAATTTTAATTAACAATACAAAAGAGATATTTTTATTATTTGCTTAGGTAATAGAATACTTTAAAATACAATTTTTCGAATTAGTTTTTAAAATTAATAAATAACGATACGTATGGAAAAATAATACACACTTAAATTCATTCAACAATTATCTGTTTCTTTTATAATACTTTTTTTTTTCCAGTAATTTTCGCCCTTGATATAAAATAAAACTCAAAGCAATTTTGTTTTCCTTCATTTACTTTTTACAGATTTTACTTCAACAAAAAAAATTATAAATATTTTTTTCAAATAAGATTTTATTGTTTTATTTTCAAGCAAAAAATTAATTTTATTTTTTTAACAAAGAAAGAAAGAAAATATTTTAGAAAGCAAAACCTAATTCATGCTTGTGGGGAGTGACTAGTTATCGACCACCATGTCAACCATCATCTATGAAAAGGTACCTCACCATAGAATCGAGTTAACATGTCTAGTGAATTGGGATCATATTTTTGTAACTGTAGATACACTACAGTACTCGTCCACCAGAATTATATTTGTCATAGAATTCGCGGAACGGATACCACTAGTTGATTCATTACTGTTTTGTGAGAAGCCAGGAGAGCTGTATTAAGATCACCGTACTTTCTGAGTGTTGCTTGTGAGAGCTGTATTAAGTTCACGGTCGTGGTCGCAACTGTGTTGCCCTCAGCAGTCGAGCGTATATGTTGAGTGTGATCGAGACAGAGAAGCAACAGCGAGAGGAGGACAATGGCACAGTTACAAGTAGCAAGTCAACTGTTCGATGTGGACCATCCATCGAAGTAGGCCTGTTCAAATCGAAGTGGGCGTTTTTGCCAAGGTAGGCACGTTCACATAACGTCCGGGTCACCAATGTGGGGGAGTCAGTAGTTCTAACAATAGAATTGAGTTAACATGTCTTATAAGAAGAAGATTTATAGGAAATAAAGAATAGCGAAACAGAAGTCGATGATTATGAATCTCCAGAGAAAACTGCTACTTTTTCTGGTGCTTTGAACGGTTACCTGATGCAGAAAGATGTAAATAAAGGAGTGCTTTCTTCGCTTCATGACTTCGAAAAAGAAATTTATTAAGTAAGAAATCAGGCAAACCTTACTCACGAAATGCTTCAAAATTTCAAATGAATCAAAGCTTAATCATTCGTTGTACTTTAAGTTCCTGAATAAAAAGTGTAAGATTTCTATTTGTTGTTGTTGTAGTTCATATACGTTGCACTAGAGCTGTACAATGGGCTATTGGCGACGGTTTGGGAAACATATCTGAGGATGATCCGAAGACATGCCATCACAATTTTGATCCTCTGCAGAGGGGATGGCATCCCCGCTTCGGTAGCCCGACGAGCTGCACGTGAAGTCGAGCACTTTACGGTAGAACAGTTTAACGAGGACCCATACCGACACACCCTCAGTCCCTACGCAGGCTGATCCAAGTGGTCACCCACCCGCACACTGCCCGCAGCCAGTGATGCTTGACTTCGGTGATCTGCTGGGAACCGTGTCTTGACGATCAGTCCACTGCGGGACATTTCTATTTATTTTGTGTATTTGTTTATTAGAGATGCATAAGGTTAGTCAGTTTTTTATTTTTATTTTGGCTCCGATATTACGCATAATTCTAGATTTAGCGAACAATATTTTCGGTCCCTATGCATTCGTTAAATCGCGATCCAACTGCACATTCATTGAAAAGTTTTTTTTATTTTTTTTTTTTATCTAACATTAAAATTTAATTAAATCCCTTTTACGTGTAGAAAATTTTTCTGCCTAACATTTTATTGATAAAATTGTCTCCGCAAAGACGCAGGGAACTTCCATTATTCTGGGAGGGAAAAATAAAAGAAGCGCAAGAATGAATATGACGGGGAGTTCATCCTCTCAACTCAATTTAACACTGCACTGATTTCATCTGCAAATTAGGCAACCCGAAAACCCGGGCGGCGGAAGAGAAGATTGGACCCTAATGGGTTTTTGAACTTCCACCAGAAAAGGTTTATGGACTTCAGAAAGTGTCACATCCCGGAGGAGTCATTCTGACGAGAAGCAAAAGGGATAAACAACCTCCAAAGAGGGAATTTTTTTCCCCCTTGTAGGGAGAATAAAATAGATGTTCAGGCGCGAAACAGATTTACAACATCAAAGGGTTTTTTCTTTTCTTCCCTTCCTTCCCCAATTCTGGTTTTGAAATGAAACGTGTTTATTGTGACATTTTTCAAACGGATATTTCGTTTATAAGAAACTTTTTATAGGACGAGAGTTCAAAATTATGAATGCAGAAAGCAAAATAAATAACTGAACTGATCGATATTAGGGGGTCCAATATGCCAAAACCGGATTCTGATTTACATACCGATTTTGCACATAAAAGTATCACACACGGCAATATTTCGAATAATAGCAATAATACCCGCTTAGTAAATGGTGACTGATGAACGTTAAATCTGTTGGGTCACAAAATCCCCCATGTCCCCATAACAAATCATATCTCTGGGGGTACTGATCCAGAGGTTTCCTTCTCTGCTGGATTGTGTACAAAATTACTAGGCTACGGGGTAGAACATAAGTAAACGTAAACCCAAAATCGGGTCGCCTGTTCAACAACGGTTATAGATATAAAATAAAATTAAAAAAAATAGGATATGATAAGATGACTATCATTGTCAAAGATCCATGGTGGCTCAGGGAATAGAGCGTTGACCTTCCGATGAGGTGAACCGGGTTCGAATCCCAGCTGCGATAGCTATGGCTGTTCAATACGAATTACGCATCTGGCTTGCACCGACACAGTACTGACGTAGAAACATCCTCATTGGTAGACGGATCATGGGTTAAGATTCCTCTTGCCCTCAGGCTCACCATGGAAGGTTTTCGCGCTTTCCCTCCAGGTTGCGGGTTTGAATCCCGCTCAGGGCATGGACCTTTTTTTCTGGTTGTTCTCCGTTGTGTGATGTGCGAATATGGCGCACTCTATGAACGGGAATTTATGGCAGTGTGGCGTGGGTAATGTTGCTCGCCTCCGTAACTTAGGTTCACAGTAGCCCACTGGGTAACACTTCCGGCATCTTCCGAGGTAAAGAACGAAAGTTCAGTGTCTGCCGTTAAAAAAAAAATTAAAAAAACTTTCAGCGTTAGTTTAGTATAGACACACGGTTCTAGAGCAACTCATTTTTCGAATTCGATGGGTACAAATCTTCGCGCGAGTCCATTATTGGACGCAATAAAATTGACCCTGTAGCTGTAGCTGGGCGTTAACAGGAATGAGTTATTTAGAATGACTCATAACTAGACATAACGATAATTAATCATTTCTGGCCACACTCTCACATGCGAAAGTACACTCGTGAAACATTGTTATTTCAAGCGATAGGTGTAAAATAAAATAGTCACCAATTAAAAAAAGGAGAACAAACCCACAGATTCCAATTTCATAATAAAGTAAATCAAAAATAATTATTTCAACAAAATCTTTCAACAAAAATAAGCACCTTTAAGTACTTTTTAAGCACTCAAAAAATATTTTTATGCACTATATACATAAACAAAATGCAAAATCATTTTCATAGACTTTACATGATCATGATAAAATAACTGGTTTCTGACAAAGAACTCTTTTTCTTGATTATATTAGCTATTATAAAATGGTCAAGAGATTTTTCGGATCGATATCAGAGAGCGGAAAATGAAGCCCGAAATGGAGAATATCTTGCAGAAAGCAGCAGAGTTGCACATGAGAGTGCAAGAATCTCACCGAATCCAGATCGTACATTGCGGACTCGCAAATATTTCAACAAACATGCAAAATTCGTGGCGCTTTCATACGCTATGGACAAAGGATACGCCGAAAGCGATTGTGGTTGAAGGAATTGTGAAAACATATAAAAGAACAATGTGAAAAACAGTCGTAAGCATAAGGCGAGGCGAAAATTGACATGGTAAAGAAAAAAATCTCATTTTCAAAAAGGGAAAATTAAGCACTTTTTAAAAACACACAATGAAAAAAGCTCCTTTAAGGGTTTTTAAAAAACGAAAATGAAAAATAAGCACTTTTTAAAAATCGCTACGAACCATGTTTATTTATTTAAAAAAAAAAATAAATAAAAATAAAAAGAAAGAAAAGTTAAGATAACGCGTGGGAAAAAAATTTCGAAATTCGAAATTTCCCACGGGTCCCTCAAACTAAACCAAAAAAATGAATAAGCAAAATCATCAAGCTACATTTTACAGAGTGAAAGATACTTTTAGACAAATATTAAATAAACAAAATATAATTTACTATGTACCACGATTTCAACAAAACCATCTCCACATACCAAAATAAAATATAAAAAACACATACATAATTTACAAAAATTCAGTAAAGTTTCTATGCAAATAACGCAGACGAAGCGAAAAGGGAGCAGAGGCGTCTCTTCGAATTTTGTTCTGTAAGCAGGCAGGGGCAGTAAATTAATCAAAACGTGTTTGGAAAGAAAGCTTTTTCCCCGATTCTAGGTTTCTAAAACAAATATTGAACTGCACTGTTTACTATGTGCAGCACCCAGTCAGCTCTATATATAAAGGGAGGAAAAAATAATTAGCAAACTCGGCTTTAAAATAATTTATTCATACACTTCATCCGCTACATCAGGAAAAATATGTTACGAGGAAAAAAACAACAAATTTGAAGGAGAAACTAATTTAAATAGTATATATATAGTAAAGAGAATAATAAATAGCAGAGATTGCATTATATAGTGTATGTATATTTCAATCACTGTTTCCACGAATGAACTCAGTGAAATTTTTAAATTTTTCCTATCAGGGAGAAGAAAGAAAAAAAAGTATAAATGTCAAGAAAATTTCAAATTCCCTAGAGTAAGTGAAAAGTCATGCTTTAAAAGATTAATCCATCGAAAAAGGCATCGAATTTATTATGCAAATGGTCTTGTTAGACGAGCAGTTATGCGATTTAGAGACTTGAAGTATATAATTATTTTATTACTAGAATAAATACAATGCTTAAAATTATTTAGGTAATTTAGTAATCGGTTGAATTAGATTGTTTATGCAGAATTTATAGCTGCTTTTCAAAGGCTTTGTCGTCACGTTAAAAAACGCGTTTTTTTATGAATAATAGGCTATTTTTATAACTGTTTTGTAACCGTAGCTGAACAGCCGATCCAATTTTTTGGATTTACGACTGCTAATGTTCAACTCCGAAGCCTTCTCATTTGAAACCCAATCCAAAAGACACGGGAACTGCTTGATCAAGTATTGGGAGCTACGCGGTTGTAAGTTTTGATGGAACAAACTCACATTTGCGTTACATGGAGGGGAAAACATGTGTTAAGTTTCTGTGTAAATATATAGTGAAAGAATTGAAATCTTTGAGAAAGAATCTTTGTGAAAGAATTTAAAATGTGTCACTTAAGAGAATTTATACTTGACGGGCTTGGCTTACTCGAAATAGAATGGGAAGACGCAAACAAATGTCACGTTTCAACAACCAATCAGGATCGAGATACCCACACCACGTCACTTGCCGGTATCCCATTCTATTTATACCATTATTAAAACATATAAAAGACTAAAAGTAAGTACTATTTTTTCTCTTTTTACACAAAAGTGAGTTTAAAACGAACTTTTTCAAAAAAAAAAAAAAAAAAAGACCAAGGGAAAAAAATATTTGTATAAAAAAAAACATGCAGTTGCTGATGGTTATAAAACGAATAAGATAAGTAACTGTGAAAGGAAAATGTCGAACAGCATTTTAAGAACTGGGGTGAAGCAAAGAAAAAGAAATAGATTTCGAGTTCTGTATGTGTGAACGAATTCCGCAGGGGAATATGCACCGCAGGGCCGTTCGAATATGGAAAACTGTTCTATGCATATTTCTACTCTTATCGCATTCAAAGTTTGGTTACTGGGATTCATATTTACAGAAAATAGTCAACTTTAGAAAAAAAAAAAAAAAAAAAAAAAAAAAACCATTCTGAACGGAATCGAAGTGAAAATAGTTAGAGTTATTTTTCGTGAGGGGAAAATATATATATATATATATATATATCGAACTCGTATATCTAATCTTAAAGGAATTCAGCCATAGGTTTAAATGCATTCAACAATTCTTTCTCCGTAAAAATGAAATTTTTTATCCCAAATAAAGAGCGAGGTCTTAAATGTTGATAACTTAGGCGACAGTTTCGCGCGAAAGCGTGTTAGTAAGCTTAGAATTTTAAGAAAAAGGGTAAAGTTGAAAAATGTGTCAGTTTTTTTAAAGTTATTGTCGTTTTTACTACGGTTCACATTCCACCGTGAAAAAGAAACTATAAATTCATAAAATGATTCTACACGAGAGAAATAGAATCCTTATTAACAATTAGCTCTCATACACCATAAAATGGGTAAATGTAAACTTATAGGGTGCGTAGTCAAATCTCTCAGCAAAAAATAAGCACCATTAAAGTACTTTTTAAGCACTAAAAAAATATTTTTAAGCACTATATACATTACCAATATGCAACATAATTTTCAAAGACTTTACATGATCATGATAATCTTTATATGATCATGATGATGATCGAGAGATTTTTCGGTTCGATTTCAGAGGGTGGAAAATGAAGCCTGAAATTGATTATCTTGCAAAATGCGGCAGAGTTGCACATGAGAGTGCTAGAAACTCACCGAACACAGCTCAGTCGAAGCACATGCGGAATTGCAAGTATTTTATCAAACATGTAAAATGATTGGCGCATGTATGCCATGTGCGATGGTACGCCGAAATAGATTGTGGTTGAATGAAATATGAAAACGTTGAATAGAACAATGTGAAAACCATGTTTTAGCATAATACACAGCGAAAATCGACATGGTAAAGAAGAAAAAAATCCATTTTCGAAAGGAGAAAATTAAGCACTTTAAAAACACCCCATAAAAAAGCACCTTTAAGGGCTTTTAAAAAACGAAAATCAAAAATAAGCACCTTTAAGCACTTTTTAAAAACGTTACGCACCATGTATAAAATGGATACCATTTACTCTAAAGCGAATGCTTCCCACTGTAAATTAGATACTTCCCAAAAAGGTTGCTTACCACTGTAAATCGAATAATTTTCATTATAATTGGATAAATTGGAAATAATTTTCATTTAAACGGATCTTTTCCACACTGTAACGAGCACTTTCAACTTTAAAATTATTAAAGCCATCAACGCCAAGATTCATTTTTTTAAATTATAAGTGGAACAAAATCGGCAAACAAATACTTTAAATGACAAATCACGGATGAAATATTTACTGAATTTTAGGTTTTGGAGCACATGTTTCATGTATGTTAATCCGAAAAATGTTATGTTTGAGAACCCACGACGGTTATTAATCATCAAAAAAAGTCAAAACAAAACGTGAATAGTCCTTTCATTTATCATAAAGACAGTGCAAGGTATTCAAATTGAATGACCACAGAATTCGAAATGTAATTTCAATGTATTATATGAAATTATTTTGAGTACACAATCGTTTCACATAGTAATGAATAAAATCCTAACTGAAACGAAAGAAATCATTTGTAAGTAAAGATTTACCAATTTCTTAAGATTTAAGCAAACAGAATCCAATAAAGAAATGGATAGATTAAGAAGTACTATTTCTCACCTGAATGAATCAATTTCAAACTGACGAGTAAATAATTATCACACGTTTCATTAGACTTAGACAAAGATAAGAAATGGGTAGATTATGAGTACCAACTATTTTCATTAGAATGGATAAGATCCCGACTGACTAAGCAAATAATTATCACACGTTTCATTAGACCTAGACAAAGACAAGAAATGCGTCGATTATGAGTATACTAACTTTTTCCCATCGGATTGAATAAGATACAAACTGATGCGGAAATTACTACCCATTTCATAAGACTTGGCCATTGATAATCTAATAAAGAAATGCATGGATTACGACAGTTAGGCACTCTTTTAAGAGTAAATAAGATCCAATGTAATTATCATCCATTTCATCGAACAATAACGTACACGGTCGAACCTCGTTAAAGCGAAATGGGCGGGACTATCATAATTATCTCATGTTAACCGAATTTTGTTTTATCCGGTACATCATGAAAATCATTTATTACGTATTATTAATACATTTGATGCACTACACTGATGCATGCAAACAATACTATTATGAAACAGATAAATTAAAATAAGCTTAAAAGTTTTAACTACTTCATTAAGCTATTATGTTTATTTGCTCATCTACTACTCCTAACAAAGGAAGAAAATAGAAATAGCATTCCTCAAAAAAAAAAAAAAAAAAAAAATGATTAGGATTTTATTCACATGCTTATTATCAGTGCTGTTTCCGCTCATGTTGAGCGAAAATCAGCTTGAAACATGTAAAATACAACAATAATTGATTGCTGACTCACGGGACCAAGCATGTGTTTCATGTAAAGAGACATTTCACGTTAAGCGGTTTCGTTTTAGCTAGGTTCGATTGTATAACGAAATGCGTCCATTACGAATTTAAACTGTTTCGATCAGAGTAAAGAAGATCCAAACAAAAAGGGCTAATAATTATTACTCGTTTCATTAGGCTTAGATAATCTAATAAAGAATCGTGTTATTATGAGTTGTAACTGTTTTGATCAGAATAAAGAAAATCCAAACAAAAAGGGCAAATAATTATTACTCGTTTCATTAAGCTTAGATAATCTAATAAAGAAACGTGTTATTATGAGTTCAAACTGTTTTGATCAGAGTAAAGAAGATCCAAACAAAAATGGCAAATAATTATTACTCGCTTCATTAGGCTTAGATAAGTTAATAAAGAAACGTGTTTATCTCAGATTTTGGAAGTTGTGTAGGGGAAAGTATTACAACAACAAAATAGGAGAAGTCATATTGCCCAAGGTCTCGGTACCAATATTCAATCGATTTCGATAAAGAAGTAAGTCTTAAAGAATGAAAGAAATTCTTTTTCGTTCGCCGGGCTATTACAAATAAACCGTTTGTGGCATGAAATACAGATGAGTTTGAAACGAGGAGTGAATGAAAGATTCCAAACCACACTCAGATCTTGGGAATATAGACGTAACGTGTCCAGCATATGAATTAGAACATTATTACCATAAGAATGTTTTTTTTTTGTTTTTGTTTTTTTTTAAATTTTAGTATAAGTTTTGCTTTCGTATTAATGTATCCTTAATGCAGAGGTCGCCAAAGTGGTCTATATAGACCCCCAGGGGTCTATTTAACAAAATTGGGGGTCGATCCGAATCGGAAGGGTCGAAGAAAAAATAGTTCTTAATACGTAAATCTCAAATATCTAATTGAGTATGTAGAATTTGTGATTTTTTTTTATAATTGACTTAATATCAGTTTCTTTATAGAACATAAATTAATAAACGCATCATCAAAAACGTGGACATCAACCTGCAAGATGAGTTTGCAGAATTATTATCGGATCTTGAAGCAAAGACGCTTTTTAAAAATTTAACAATAAGTAAATTTTGAACAAATATAAATATAATGCAAAAATATGTAGAACTTTATGAAATAGCTCAGCCTTTTTATGCTAGCTTTTCCAAGTTCCTATATAGTTGAAGCCGGTTTCAGTCACGTAAATTCAATCTTAACTAAGTACAGAAATAAATTAAATGTAGAGTTACGAGGGGATTTAAAATTAAAATTGACCAATTAATCTCTTCATCAGCTCACACGATTATATCCGCAAAAAGAAGTGCTTTCTAATATTGTATCAATTATATTTAGGTCATATATATATATATAGGATATATATATATATATATATATATATATATATATATATATATATATATATATATATATATATATATATATATATATATATAAATAAAATTTCGGTGACGAATATGGTAATTTGAATACCACAAATCAGCAGAAAAAATAATCTGTTATTTTTAAAAACAATATAAAAGAAAAAGCAATCTCAACCGAAGCATAAGGATATACTTGATACTATAAAAACTTAATTTGCTTTAAAAACTTATAAATGTGGTAAAAGTGGACATGTTTCAGGATCTTAAAAATAAGCACCTATTCTAACTAGTCCTCGCATGCAGTGAGTCTTGATAACGGGTACTTATATTTTGAGCGCTCGAAACATGTCGACTTAATCACCTTCATAACTTTTTGATAAGTTCTGATGGAAAGGGCATTATGTAATTAATTGATAGCTTGTGATAAATATATAAATTTAAGTTATTTTAGTTAAAAAATATCCAAGATTAAGCAATATTTATATATTAGCTTTTTGTGGAGTGATAAGGGCTGGCTGATATTGAAATTTCATTGTTGCAATATATCTTCAAACACAATATTGACATTTCCCAATGTATCGCAATAATTTTTCAGATCAACTAATTTACATTATTTTTACTTTGGTCAATATTTTCAATTTAATTTTTATTTGTTTGTTGTGAGGGGTTATAAACTAACGTGAGCATATTAATGAAATGTTTTTGATTTTTAATTGTTTATTGGGAATATTAATAATTGAAACAGCTTTTCGAAAACACTTTTTTTGAATGCTTTGTTTTAAATAATAAGAACAGGCTTGAAAAACAGGGTTGATCTTTTCTAAACCTGGGAAATCTAATTAAATTAAAATATGTTTTGAACACTAAGCATACCATAACCGGTCAAATGACCGTTTAAGAACTTTTGCATCGAAGATGCGCTTATCATCTTATCGTTTTTGCACATTTGACTCCATGACTTTTTCTAACAATTATATACAGCTCATATTTTATTATTATTTTTTGTATTTTTTTTGTTTCAAATAATACTCGTCGTATACTACCACAACCGGCCATTTGACCGGGAGAACAATTTATTGCTTTATGAGGTTATCGGATCAGAAATGACGACGCAATACGTATTGCATTCGATGAGTTGCACATTTCTGCAAAGACTGTTGCGTAGTGAGTTCAATCAGAATAACAGTGAATTCAAATTTCAAGAAAGTACCTAACATTTTAGATTGGCATTTTTGTGTCAGAAAAAGTGACAAAAACTAAATGTCTCAGTAAGTAGCTTATATTTTATTTTGGTAGCTTTACTTCATTTCTAACTAACTGATAGTTTTTACCCAGAAACAATCAAGACAGCACAACTTCTTAGAAGAAATAATATTAATTATAAGAATTATAATTCTTAGATATTCTTATAATTATAAGAATTATAGAAATAATAATAATTATAAGAAATATGTTAGCGGAGAATGTATAATGGAAACACCCTGTATGTGTGAAAAATGCGTTGAGCAATGAATTAAAAATTCTTATTCTTTGTGTTTGTAATACATAAATAATGGCAGCATACATTTTTGTTTAATTATAATAAAGATTTTTTAGCTTATTTCCTTCCTAATATCCATATTTCATACATTGAATCAAGAAATATAAAGTCCGGTCATTTGACCGGTTATGATAAGTATACATTAGTACATACAGTTCTGTTGGTAAGTATACATTAAGTGTTGGTATGTTTAGTGTTAAATATAAAATAATTGCATAGAAAAGTTCCAGCAAATTAAATCCAGAACGGTATATGGCGACAATCACTTGCTGACGATTCACTTAAAATATTCTTTTCGTAATTCAATAAAAAAGCAATCAAAACGAGAAAATTGTAAAACAGAAAACCGCGGAAATATATGGATTCTTTAGTTAAAAATTTCGTAGTAATGAAATGACTTTTTTTTGAACATGGAATTTATTTATCCAATGGGCAAATTTAAACTTAAAAATAATTATCGCTATTTTGCATTTGGCAGAACGCAATTTATAATAAGGGAGAATACAGAATTGAAATTCCATTCCATGAACCCTGGCAGAATTCGAGATGATGATGGAAAAATAAAAAATGGAAATGGAAAAATAAATTGTTTCCGACATTTACTGAAAACTAAATGACATTCAAAGCAGACATTCAATATTCACACTCAATTACTTCCACAGTAGTGATTTATTTTAAAAATTTCATTTTTCAATTTCTAATAGAAATGATGTTTTGGCTCCTTGAGGAGTGTATTTTTAAAAATATTTTACTTTTATTTATTTATTTACCACTTTCAAAATAATATGAAAACAATGACGAGTTAGTTAAAAGTTAGAGATGAAATTGATGTTCGGAAAGCGATTATTAGTTTGATTAATACTTTTTATTTAATTAATCACCATTTTCAAAATATTATATTAAAACATTGACGTATTCCTTTAAAGTCAATGATTAAATTGCTCTCTGTAAAACGATTATTAGTTTGATTAAAAATTTTTACCTTTTATCTATTTATTCACTATTTTCAAAATATAATATAAAAACAATGATGTAATCCTTTAAAGTAGGAAGTTAAATTGGTATCCGTAAAACGATTATTAGTTTAAAAAATTTACTTTTTATTTATTTATTTATTTACCACTTTCAAAATATAATATTAAAACAATGACGTATTCCTTTAAAGTCAATGATTGAATTGCTCTCTGTAAAACGATTATTAGTTTGATTAAAATTTTTTACCTTTTATCTATTTATTCACTATTTTCAAAATATAATATAAAAACAATGACGTAATCCTTTAAAGTAGGAAGTTAAATTGGTATCCGTAAAACGATTATTAGTTTGATTAAAATTTTTTACCTTTTATCTATTTATTCACTATTTTCAAAATATAATAATAAAACAATGACGTATTCCTTTAAAGTTAGTAAAACAATGGCGTATTCCTTTAAAGTTAGAGATTAAATTGTTGTCCGAACTCTCATGAATTGTCACTAACTTTACCCTTTTCATGTTATTGTTTAAAATTTTATATTGTTGAAATGTTTATTGATTCAAATGTTTATTGTTCTTTTTTGTTCACTTTACCTAAATTGTTGAATTGTTTCTTTGTTATTTTTCTGCTCCTTTGTGATGCAGTGAGCTGTCAAATTTTCTGGATTGAATTCCTAATAAAATCATATGAAACACAAATTGTTGTCCGTAAAACGATTATTAGTTTGATTAAAAACTTCTAACTGAATTTAGGAAACTCGTGTTTAAATATTCCGTTTAAATTTATTTACCATTATAAAAATTTAGTTTTTTACGCATTAAACAAAATTTATACTTATTTTTTATTCGTATAAAATTTATTTAATAAGGAGCACAATACTTGTTAATGGTTTTCGCTAGACGAAAATAGTTTTAAATAAGTATTATGATTGCAGAATGCATTAGAGATACATTACATTACATCCTCATTTCTGTTGAGGAAAGCAACATTTGTTTATTACTCTCGTGAGAAGAGGAATGCAACATTTGTTTATTGCTCTCGTGAGACGAGAAATGCAACGTTAGTTTACTGCTCTCGGGAGACGAGGAATGCAACGTTAGTTTATTCCTCTCGTGAGACGAGGAATGCAACGTTTGCTTACTGCTCTCGTGAGATGAGGAATGCAACATTTGTTTATTGTTCTCGTGAGAAAAAGGAATGCATCATTTGTTTATTGGTCTCGTGAGACGAGAAATGCAACATTTGTTTATTGCTCTCGTGAGACAAGAAATGTCATAAAGATATATTATATTCCTCATCTCAATATTGAAGAACTTAATATCTGTTAATGTGCACAACAAAAAGGCCCTTACTTAAAAAACAACCCTCGTATATTAATGTTTTGAATCATTTTTAAAATCAGAGAACTAACTACTATAATTATGTAAGTTTTCTTTTTCACAAAATAACTGAATTTTCAAAAAGTTTGAAATGCTGAAATCTTGCGAGCAAGTGTATTGAATCAGGTATATAATCAATTGATTTAATCTATCAAATTTTGTGATTTTTTACTAGTATTATTAATTAAAATAAAATGATGTTGAAACAAAAATCCAAATCTCTCGATTATTCAAAATCAATAATTTGAAAATCCGTATTTGTATTTTTAGAAAATGGAATGTTCTGTAGACACAACAAGTTAAAAATCAGGACAAAATATTATTCCCGAAAAAAAGTCAGGAATATCAGGACAATTACAAGCATATCTGTAGTTACATGCATTAAAAAAATGACATTTTCAAAACTTTTAATTTTTTATTTCTTTTTTTTTTATAAATAAGGCAGTGAAGATTTGTTGATACTTCTTGTATACTTATAAATGTGACAAAAGCATAAGAAAGAAAGAAAGAAAAATCAATAAATGAACGAATTTTTAAAAAACAATTTCAAAATGGTGTATTTGATTATTTTGAAGGTAACAATAATTATTATAATATTAAAAATCAATAAACAAATTTTAAAAAAAAGATTAAAATTGTGTTTTCGACTACTTTAAAGGAAACAACAATAATAAATGGAAACCCATATTCTTAGCTGATACATTCATTCATTCATTCATTCATTTATTTTTTAAATTCACTATTCGCCGCAAATTAAAACATTACAAAAAAATTTTTTTAAAAATAATATCGAAGAAAAATAATGGTGAGAAACTCGTGTTGTTATAACTACGAACATTCCCTCCCCCCTCATTTAATTTTTAATCTGAAATCCCCGTATGGAAATCTTTTTTTTTTTAACTGTAATAATGAGCGAGTAAGTTGTGAAGTTTGGAAATAATGAGCGAAAGAGAAAGTCAGTTGGGAAAGAATTAGAGGGGGGGTGAAAACTTTTTTGAGTTAGCTCACCAACTGGAAGAAGATTCTTGGATCTAGATTCTCCCCCCCCCCCTCCCACACTCTATCTCATTACCCGGAATTAATTTTCAATTCAGGGGGTGGAAAAAAAACTACAAACACATGCGCTTCGTATGAAACGTTGTAAAAATATTATTAATGCCCACCCCCCCTTTCCCTTCTCTTTTTTTAAAAAACAGCAACTCTATTCCGGGCAAAAATGAAGTAAGCTTAGAAAATGGATGGGGGGGGGGGGGGAGGAAAAATGGAAATGGCTGGAGGAAAAAAAAAAAAAAAGACGGAGTGACCGAAATTTTTATTTTTTTTTATTTTATTTAACTGCTCTAAAATTGAAATAAAAAAAAATACGGTTACTTATTTTTAGAAAAAATATAGTAACTAACGGATTCGTAGTTATAAAAGTTCACGAGCCTTTATTTAAAATTTGCTGCACCCTGCGCACTCCTATCTGAATTGTATTGAAACGAAAACTACGAATAAATATGTTGAAGTTTTCAAAATACTATTCAGGAAAATAGTTGTCAAAAAACTCAGTTGGGGGACACCACTATTAACCCAAGAAAACTATTCACATTGATTTTACTTGCGCTCACCTGACATAAAGAAACAAAGATAAATATTAATTAAAAAGTGTGCTTGGTGAAACAAATTTTTTATTAATTAGGTACTTGCAGTTCAAGAGGAAGAATACCTCCCATACCCACACATGTGGCCTATGACGTCAGCTAATCTTTATCAGCAAAATAGCGCATTGAAGTTGAGCTAAGTATCTCTGCCTAAGATTTGCCACAAAACTGTCATTTGCCCACCCATAGTTAGATTTTGTGGAAGTTTCATTTAAGCAATACTCGAAGTTAAAAAAATTTGCAGTAAATTATGATGCTGATGCAAAAGTAAATATTTATTAAGGAAACTTTAATAAATATGGAATCAAAAAAATATGATTAATATAATACGAAAGAATTAAATAGCTGTTTTTTTCTCTCCTTTTTTTGCTGTCTTAACACTTTATAGGGTCTTATTATTTTTTTCTGGTAATATAATGAAACAATTTCGGAATAATGACTGATTTATAAAAAGAAATTAATTTATCTAATTACTTAAAATTAATTTGATCATAAAAACCATTATTTTTGGATAGGTTGGATTTTAAAATTCTTTTAACCCTACCACCTGCTCATCTTGTATGTTGACCACTGCAATACCTTAAAATTGTTCAGGGGTGTTGCTACTTATATAGAAGTAGTAAGTTATGAAAATTAGGTAGGAAAAAAAACAGAGTTAGTCATGGGACGTTAAAGAGAGAAAATTCGAGTTTTAAAAAGGGAACTCTGTTAACAATAATAATAAAACGTACCTAAAAAAATCATTATTTTTAAATTTATAAACACCGAAAATACAACCTGATTTTTTCCCCGACCTCTTCATAACGATATTTTTTTTTGCAAATAACAAATAGCGTCTTTTAAAAGAGCTAATCACCGGCTCCCCTTTAAAAAAAAGAAAATGTTCTAATGACGAATGGTGATAGGGTATTTCCGAACAAAAACTGAAAAAGAAAAAAAAAAAAGAAGTAATGATGGGGTGTCTCGCAACTTAATGTAACCGTCGCGTGAAAAGAGTTTTCGCCTTTCGATTCGGTTCCAATATTTAATTGATAATTTGGACGTTTGATAGCGACACAAGATTGGCAAGACACGTACAGCATCAAGAATTAATACGATCCCCCAAAACGATTATTTATTCGGCCATTTAATGGAACTGCTAGATCACCCAAACTACTAAATGAAATCATCGCTCATTTTTTCCTACTCTTCTTCAACTGATTTTTTTTTTGCTTAAAGATTTAGAGAAGTAAAATAAAATAAAAAATGCGGTGTTTACTGCTGTACCACATATTACAGGTTTATTCCCCCTATTTACTTTTTCTTCTTCTTCTTAAATATGTATTAACTGAGTAACCCATCGTTAGTATCGCTTAATACACTTACAACATATTTATTTATTTATTTTTTGCTAAGTAGATAATCAAATTAAATTTTAACTTAAGTTCCGTAAAATAATATTTTTTATTTTTAGTTTCAGAAATGGAAGTGTTCATTTATAACCAAACTTTTGAAATTGAAAATTAACAATCGAAAACAAGACGTTATCAATTTTACTTCCTAAATGATCTAAGATATGAAAACATTAATTCCCATGAAACGTCTTAACAGGTGGAAAAACCGATAAATAGCCAAAAAATGCCTGATAATAATAAACGAATCGCACGTGATACCTCTTAATTTAAAAGCTATTATTATTTTAATATTTCTTATTATTTCCAATCATGTTGCTTTCGTCACATCTCTATAGAAGAGGGCCAATCAAAAGCACGAACTGACCAGTCAGAGAGAGCAGTCGTAATCTCAGAATACAGTACGAGAGAGGACAAATCATGCTGTTTCTGCTATATATCTCTTGACAGAGCCAGTAGCTAGTTTAAGGCTTATGATGCCTAATCCCAAACAGCAAAATAACTAATGCCCTCATTGGACCAGTATTCATGAATAATGGCTTAATAAGGATTCAAAGGGCCGTTATTTTCCGATATGGATCCTATATACAATTCTCCGATTCACCCAATATTTTACAGCCACTTTAGGCCCTATATAGAAATGTCAGATTCACCCGATATTTTATATTCATTTTTCAGCCAATATAGGATCTTTATTTCCCCCGTAAAGGCCGACATGGGCCCAATATAGGACAAATATTAAAAAAATATGGACATCCCAATATTAGTCACTCGGTGCAGTTTCATATAGGACCCATATAGAGCCTATATACAATACAATGGTCCTATATACAATTTTCCGATTCACCCGATATTTTACAGCCAATATAGGCCCAATATAGAATTGTCAGATTCACCCGATATTTTATATTCATTTTTCAGCCAATATAGGATCTTTATTTCCCCCGTAAAGGCCGACATGGGCCCAATATAGGACAAATATTAAAAAAATATGGACATCCCAATATTAGTCACTCGGTGCAGTTTCATATAGGACCCATATAGAGCTATATACAATACAATGGTCCTATATACAATTTTCCGATTCACCCGATATTTTACAGCCAATATAGGCCCAATATAGAATTGTCAGATTCACCCGATATTTCATATTCATTTTTCAGCCAATATAGGATCTATATTGGCCCCGTAAAGGCCGACATGGGCTCCATATAGGACAAATATTAAAAAATCTAGACATCCCAATATTGGTCACTCGGTGCATGTTCATATAGGACCCATATTGAGCCAATTTTGAGCCCAATTGGAGTCGAAGATAAAATTGTTGCTAGGGATCTGTTACGAGCATTGTTTTCCATCACAACAATGGTAACATATTATTTAAAATCAAGTCTAATTTGCACACTCCTTGGTTGTAAGGGGGGGATTAAACCATTATAATAACAAAAACTGTTATATGCAAGCAGTAGATAAAAAAAAATCCAAGTACCATAAATTTCGTAGGGACGAGGGGGGTAATATTTTACGACACGACTATAATTTCTGCTCCCCCCCCCCCTTTTTACCTGAGGAGTAGAATAATTAAGACCGGAGGTAACAAACAGAGGCGAGATAATGATCGCTACACATTACAGAGCTTCGTTAAGTATAGGGGGGTGGAAGACTGTTGAGCAAGGAAGGATTGCAGACGAATTTCCCATTCCATGTATGTACGATAAAGGCTATTAGAACTGATTAAGAGCTACGAGCAGAAAATGATGACGCCGTAGTCATTAAGAGGGGGGAATCATTTGTCGGTTGCCACCACACAATCATAATTTTCTTTGTCGAAACATGCCGCACCTTATCGCATGGGGCAAAACATATATTCCTATGCGTCCTTCCTGCGAGAAAACTGCAGATTGCGGAAATGATATCCCCCCAGAGATGGGATTCAAAAACGAGCTTCGATTTTGTTTACTCCTAAGCTGAACTTGTTTGCCAGGAAATATCCACGTTGATGAACAATTCAAACATGAAAATGAATTTTAGAATAAAATAAAAGAGGTAAACATCAAAGCCGCAACCTTCAGAAATCATCGGCATTGTTATAAAGAATTAAAAACTTGACCAATGAATAGAAAAGAAACAAATATGAGTTTATTGAGAAAGCTAGTTCACTTCATAACGTAGTTATCTGTCCCTTGAAAGTTTTTCTTAGGGAAAAGAACATTCCCATTAATATTGCTAATCGTACCAAAGTCAACATTTTTTATGGTTTTCCATTGATGAACCAACATAATCTTGATGGTAAACATCAATGATTCCCTCAAGAACCATTGTTTTTTATAGTAACCAACATAAGTAACTATCACCTCAATGTAGGAATTCGAACTGATTTATGATGGTCCAACATAAGAATATCAACTTGTTTTTGATAGTTTGTTCATGTTGAACCATCAGAAATTCCATCATAGTTTCTTAGAAATCAAATGTAGGAACGATCAATGAACAACCACCATCCCAATGTAAGAATTCGGACTGATTTATGATTGGCCAACATTTAAAAATAAAACAAATTGTTTTGATGGTATATTCCTGAGAACCAAACAAGAATTCCCATGAAACCCTCATGGGAAATGCATAGTTGGGACCATCATGAATTGTTGGTCCATGAGAATCAAATTTCTCTTGACGGTTAACCATCATAGTATTAAAGTAACATTTTCCGTCATGGAATGAAGAAAATCTAATGGCCATATCACAAACCATGAACGCATAATGTGAAGTGTTAGATGATATTGGCTGTTAGATAATGATGTTCGACCATCATGAATCGCACTGAAATCAACATAAAACATCAAAACGTTTTGATGGGACCATCGAGAATTTTGACTTGTGTAGTTTACGTAACTAAGTAACCGCTGAAGCTCGAAAGCAGTAAGAAGGGCTCGCAACGCCCACAGTGCTGACGTAAAATATCCGCAGCAGTAGGCGGATAATGGGTTAGAGTCCCCTTGCCATCAAGCTAAACGTAGGTGGTTTTCCTCTCCATGTTACGTAAATGGGGGGGGGGGTTATTCTATCAAAAAGTCCTCCGCGAAGGCAAATTTTCTTGATCCAGGGGCTAAAGATAGCCTGGTTGATAGGGCACTGGGCCCATATCTAAGAGCTCGTGGGGTCGATCCCCGCCGACTCCTCGTGTAGTAAATGGTGACAAATGCACGTTAAATCTGTCTAGTCACAAAGTTCTCCATGTTCCCATAGCAAATCAATGCCTCTGGGGAGTACTGATCCAGGAGTTTCCTTGTCTTCTGGATTGGTTCAAAACTACAAGGCTACGGAGTTGAACATTAGTAGTCGTATACCCAGAAGTGTGTAGGCTGTTCAACGTTATAATTATAATTATTAGTACCGTTTGACAAACACGCCTTTAATACTTTGAAGTCGAAGAATTCACCTATCGTTTCTTTATGGTAATTAGCACTGTCTTGTGTTGTCAAACCAAACCAGAGAGAAAGCGTCTAAGTGTCACACTTACATTTAGAAAAATGGAGTACAAACAAATGCCATAAGGGATAAATATTTACCCAACGAAATTTCTAACGTCCTATTCACAGAAATGCAAGCATGTGCAGTAAATATTTGATTCGAACAAAGCGCAAATCTCATTAAAATATCATAATATTCTGAAGAATCTTGTGGCGCCAATATACATACCACTTAACTTATATAGGCATCATTGGAGGATGTAAAAATAAGCTCTGAAACTTCATTTCTCGACGTCGCCGCCCGTCTCAGTTAGTTGAGACCTCGCCAAGTGGGAAAGGCAGCATGTGTGTGTCCACGACCATAAAGTCTAACGCAAACTTTCTTCTCTCCTTCTTGAAGCCTTATATTTCAAAATTTATGACCCATTTCTTGGAGCGTCGTTAAATGGTAAGCTACAAACGAACTCTTGAGAAGGCACGATAAGCGATTTATGCTAATTTTGAATAGGGTGGGGGAGGGGAACATCAAATATTTATGAAGGCAAAACAGTTTCGTAAGCCCTGTCCCTGGTTTTCAACAGTTGGCGAAAGCCTTTCACTTTGCCAAAGATCGATGGTGCAGTCCTCTCTCTCTTTTCGAAGAAAGGCAGAGCAAAGGAAGTGTTTACGACCAGGCAGCACATGAATTAAAAATGTTCGAAAAGGCAACAGCTGAAAGGAACCTATGTTTCCAACTTTTCATCTTCGTTTCAGCTTTTAGGAAGGAGCTTAACCGTCCCAATGAATAAAAGCATGAGGTGATCTGCTTCCAGCGAGTCTATACACTTAGCGAAATAATCTCTTCGCAAGTTTATTACAGAGAACATACGTTCGTACTAAAAACGCATCACACTAGAAGGGGAAGAAAAAAAACACTCAACGATACATGCTGATATTTATTTTAAAATGCGCGAGCACGATAATCTAAAGGTTAAAATTAGGTTAGGGGTGCACAACCTGTCGCCCGTGGGAAACTTGCGGCCCGCGGGAACTTTTGAAAGCAATAAAAAATTTCTTTAGTTAAAATATTAAATTCAAATTTATACTACTCTATAAAATGCGTATATTTTTTGCACTTTCATTCTGTAAACTTCCTTTTGGTTAGAATTCATATACATATATATATCTATATTATATAAAACGCTAATACGTACGTATGTATGTATCAATAAAACCGATGATATTTCTTTTCTCACGCTGGCAACAGTTTTCATTTTTAATTGATTGGATTCGGCGCGCAAGAGCACGTAGTGAGCAACCAGATAACAATAACCAGAGTGAGCATTATCAGGTTGTTCAATTCAGATTCATGCACTAAAAACATGACAATATTTAATTTAAACTCAATTAGGAATTAATTAATTAATTGAAGTGAGAATGCTTTAAAAGGCCGCTGTTGAATTGATATTTTTCTACTGGGAGCTACCTAAACGTCTAAAAAACGTTTAAGTGTTTGTATTGAATGCATTGAATTTTTTTATATTTCGCGTTTATTTATGCATTGAATTTTCACGCTTTAAAATGCAGAATATTAGTGAAGCAATATTTGATAATTTATTTTGCTAATATGTTTCTTATTTAGCTAATGTTTTGATTTTTTCACCATGTACAATCTAAATAGCTAATATACTTTTTTAAAAGCCAATAAGAACATTGGTAGAATTCTTCTACATAAGTACAATACTTACACTACTTTGATGATAAAATACTATGTCTTTGATGATAATATATTATGTCTTTGTGCTAGAACATTGTGTTCATTGGCGAGCGTTAGCGAGCAGGGGGCGGAGCCTCCTAGTTGTATATAATTCAATAAATTAATTATTGTGAAAAATGAAAAAATTTTTTAAAAAAAAGATTTTATTTTAAATAAATTCAAACAATTAAAAGTATTTAATATTCAACAAGTATGTTATTAAATTTACTGAAAAAAATATTTAGCGCTTAGAACACTAATGTTTATATAAAAATTACCATATTTGCCGCTAACATGACTAAATATTCGTGTGGCCCTTCACTCGAAAAGATTGTGCATTCCTAAATTAGGTGATACTATTTTTCACGATTCTAGCAACAGTTTTACCTTGACCCCAGTTGTGCTCAATATGGGTCTTATAAGAACATGCACGGGGGGGGGGGGGAACCAATATTGGGATGCCTAGATTTTTTTAATATTGGTCCTAGAATGGTCTATATTGGCTGAATAATGAATATAAAATATCGGGTGAATCTGACAATTGGGTACTCACACTTCCAGAAGATCACAATATCCACCCACGCATGTGACTTATGAAGTCAGCTCCAGCTGATCGTTTATAAGCAAAATGGCGTGTTAAAGTTGAGCTACGTTTCTCACACATATGTTAATTAATTAGCGGGAAGTTGATTTAATACAGAGCAATATCACACATGATATATAATTCTTTCTTGTCTACTTCTTTTACTTAACTCAGATTTATTATTTATTTATGCATTTTATTGTAACCGTGATATATTTTTGTTTCGTGCACCTGGCAACTTCGATGCATAATTAGTTTGTTTATGTTCTACGTGGTCACCTGTCTTTGTGCGAAGTCTTTGCGTAAATATATAGGGAAAGAATTGAAATCTTTGAGTAAGAATATAGAATGCGTCACTTAAGAAAATTGATACTTGACGGGCTTGGCTTACTTGAAATAGAATGTAAAAAACAGGTGAAAACATAAACAAATACCACGTTTGAACAACCAATCAGGATAGTCACTTGCGGGTATCCCATTCTATAGAGGGCCGACAATGGTTGTAAATTGGCTGTAAAATATCGTGTGAATCGGACAATTCCATATAGGGCCAATATCGGAAAATAACGGCGCCTACAACCTGGACGACAACGATTTAATGGAATTGCAATAACTCCAAAAAATGGAATTGAATTAAAAACAATAAAACGCAACCTGAAGAGATTTAAAACTTAAGTTGCGCAACAATATCTCGAATTTAAAGTGTTCAAAAATCAAAATGGAAACAACTTAAGGTAAGGTTTCCCAGGTTTTGCAATAGGGAAGTAATCCTGCCGTCATTGGTGCGAATTTTGATAAGTTTAAAAAATATTTTTAGCAATTTCATGGTTTTTACTAGGTTTTTTCTGAAATCACTTTTTCTAAACTCAAAATTATTTCTGTACGTGAAAGAGAACGGTATGGAGTTCGATATAACGGTATAGCGTCTACTTAACAATGCTCGAAATATTGTTCAAAAATGAAAACTTGTTCTTCCGTTTAGCATTGAATTTTAAATAACTTCGAAATCGTCACGCTTCCCCCCCCCCCTTTTTTTTACAACATTTCTGGTTTGCACAAAAGAAGCAAAATTCAAGTGTTGCATGAAAGTAAAATTATGTAATTTTGTATAGAATTCTATTTTTATGCAACACTTGAATTTCGTAGAAATCTATAAAGAAAACGGTATAGCGTTCGATATAACGATATATCCTTTACTTAACAATGCTCGAACTATTGCTCAACAATGAAAACGTGTTTTTCCGTTTAGCACTGAATTTTTAATAACCTTGAAACCGTCACGATTTTTTTTTTTTTCATTTCTTGTTTGCACAAAAGAAGCAAAATTCGAATGTTGCGTGAAAATAGAATTCTATAATTTTGTATGATAAGAATATTCATAAAAAAATAAATAAATAAATTCACGTTCCATGTCTCTTTAAGTACCTGAACTGCGTAAGTTCGTCGCAATTGGGCGCCAAAGCTAGCTTGCAGTTTTTATAAAATGGAAAACAAGACGATCATATTTTTCGAAGAGATTAGTGAAAAAGAACAATTGGATGAAAACGGAAATCACTTATAAAATCGGGGGGGGGGGGGGAAATCGGACCATTTAAAACACAAGTGATCTTTATAGGATCGTTCCATTACAGTTTCAAAAGTTTATTGTTCGCAAAGATAATCTCCAGTTAGCTTAACGGGACGGACGGATTGAATCGACACCCTTTTACCATGTTTCTTAAAAATCGTGTCGTTTCACTCCATCTAAAAAAAGACATCGACAATATGACACACATCTCAATGAGCCATTGAGATTCACGATGCCATAAACATTTTATACAACGACCATTTCTTTTATCTGATTTGTAATTCCAAGCCCCCTCCCACTTTTTTTTGTAAACGATTTATCGATGCTTTAGTATTCATAGAACAAATAAAATTGAATTTAAAAAAATATCCACGTTTTTCTTTTTTTAATATTATAAACTTTTTATTGCTAAAAATGCATTGGAAGCGAAGAGACAACCGTTTTTAAACTTATATTTATTTTTGTAATTGGATACTTGCACTTTATGAAGAAGACCACCCATACCCACACACGTGACCTATGACGTCAGCACCAGCTAATCTTTAACAGCAATATGGCGTATTAAAGTTGAGCTAAGTTTCTTTACATAAGTTTTAGAATGTTCATTAAAGATAAGTTAATTAAATACAGAGCCATATCGCACTACGAAATAATTTAAATAAAATTCATTCTCGTCCACTTCTTTTAATTAACTTAAAATTTATTATTTGTTTATGTATTTTATAGTAACCGTGATATATTTTTGTTCATCTGTCAACTTTGATGCATAATAAGTTTGTTTATGTTCTACATGGCTTCGTGTCTATCTTTAAGACGCTGTGTAAATACATAGTGAAAAAACTGAAATCTTTGAGAAATATTTTTTGTGAAAGAATTTAGAATGTGTCACTTGATACGTGATGAATTGATACGTGACGGGCTTAGCTTACTCGAATTTTTTTTATTTCCATTGACAAGGCATATTACATTTATAAAAACAAGCCAATGCGAAACAATGAGCAAGCAATTACAAATACTGACCGAAGTCAATGAAACCTCAGGCGCTCTCAAGCTCTACTCGAAATAGAATGGAAAGAACAGTTGTTACGTAAATAAATGCCACGTTTCAACAATTAATCAGGATCGAGACACCACGTCACTTGCAGGTATCCCCATTAGATTAGATCAAATTTGTTAACAAAAATGGATAGGATTTTTTCTGAAAATCATATTGGACTAATTTAGGTAAAATTGAGGGACCTGGTGGGTCCAAAATTACTCGTAATAATATACAAAAATTGTGTATTGTAATTGAAATTGAATGCTTTGAGAATGAATGAGAATTACATGAGAATCATCTTATATCATATACTAGTGGGTTGCGCCTCCTCTTCGCTAACGCTCGCCAACCCCCGAAAATTGCTACGCAATCTTATATGGTTTGCGAAGCCACCAGTGTGAATGTCAACAATCACACACATAGTCGCTTTGGTGTATGTCCGAAATATTTGTTACATTCAATTTGATATTATATTTAATCGATATTTTAATATCTGCTGTGGATAGATTAGGAGAAACATCAGTGTTCGGAGTACTGGTTAAATGCATACTGGGCAGTGGCACTTGATCTTAAGAAAATATTGATGTAGGGCATATTGGTTAAATGTATACTGGGCAGTGGCATTTAACTAGACCTAGTATATACGATTTCGGACATTTACCAAAGTGACTATGTGATTGTCAACATTCATCAGTGGAAGTCAACAAACACTAATTTCGGTCATTCACAGTAACACATACACTTGGCCGTCTAATTTCACGTTTTCTTAAAATGTCACTAAATACCTTCATCCTCGAAATACTTCAATTATGGGTAAGTAATTCATGTTTAGGAAGGAAAATAAATATAGTTAGACAAACATAACAATTTTCTTTTCGAAAACATAATTGTATAATACTACGACGAGCTAGAAATTAACTATCAAAAGACGATAAAATCAATCCAAAATTACGAATCAAGCTATATGTACGAATCGTTGTAACGAATCAAGCTGCATTAAAGAAACAGTTTTTTTTTCTTCTTTTTTTTAAATATAAAAACACATTTGACAACCACACTAAGCAATATAAAATTAAAATACCCGGTAAAGGGTTGGGTATAACCCTGCAAAATAAATGGCGACAGGTTAAAAATAACAGGTTAGTATGAACCTTAAATTCTCATCAAAAATCAACAACTCTCTGTTGCTGTTCCATAAATT
Organism: Parasteatoda tepidariorum; assembly: GCF_982258835.1. NCBI lineage: Eukaryota > Metazoa > Arthropoda > Arachnida > Araneae > Theridiidae > Parasteatoda > Parasteatoda tepidariorum. Next base: position 108,118,615 of record NC_141761.1, on the reverse strand, counting down.
GTTTCGTTCTTTCATTTTTAATTTATCTCGTTGCATGTTTTTTTTTTTTCCCTTTCATTTATGCTTTAGTTAGCCAGATATTTTTAAACTTTAAAACGTGTTTAAAACTACCTATCTCATCTTAACATTTTAATTTTAATTAGGTAATACCTAACTAACAAACCATCATTAATTACAATCGATAGCTATCAAGAATTCTTCTCGTAAAATTCATGCACAAAAAAATTCACGAATTTAAAAAAAATAAAATCTCTCGAATAACAAGTATTACGTCCTTTTTGCATCACTCGAATAAAAAATCCATCTCTCGTTAACAATAATGGTTTCAGTTCTCTATTTTCTCAGTTCTTCACCATGGGGAAAAAAAGGGGTTAACATACAAAAACACTGCAGCGCCATAAATAGCAATTAGTAAAAATGGCGCTGCATCTATTTTTGCGGTAAACCCATCAAGGCGGGCCGTTATTACAGGACAACAAATACACCGCAGCACTTAACAACACGAAACCACAACTAATAGGAATGCGCAATTTTAAGTTAGTCAAATAATTCATTTACCCCCAAATATCGGGGGTAGCCGCAGTCTGGGAAATAAGGTCCCAAATAGAGGGCGGTCAAAAATTTGGACCCGTTAATGTTAATTTAGTTTTTTGAGCATTTCGCCCTATATCGAAAACTTTTAAAGCGAATTCAAAAGATTTTGAATACAATTATAAAATTCATTTATTTAATAACAGCCGGAAAAAGTTTGATTTGTAAGGTTATACAAACTTTAACATTATTTAAAACAATGTATTTTCATATGGCAGGATGCAAATTTTGAATAAAATCTGTAGAAAAGTTTGAGAAATCGAATTGCAAAATATCTGACTATACTATTAACTTCTAAATTTAGTTAAAAGCACTGTGCGTTGACTTCTGATATAAATGTTTACATTAAATAGATTATGGTAGACAGGATTATTTTGTTACTGCAACATAAAACCTAACGATAAAATACTACCACTTTTACCTTTTTTGAAAGACAGCTAGGCACAAATGGGCTCAAACGTTTTGATGGACGAATACTCATTATACTCGTTTGAAGAAATTGATTGAAGTTTCACTATACTCGAATACTGACATCAGATTTATGATGTCTTCTAATGCTACCTGTCGTCGAATTAATGACGTTTTCAATTATAACTTGTTTCAACAGTCGAATTTAAGAATTTTTTTAAAATTACTTCTCTATTTAGTCTATGAATATATAGTGTTTCCACAATGCTACTTGTGTTAGAGCTGTATACTACGAATCTGTGTATCTGTCTATCACGAGTAATTAGACATAAAAACCAAGAGGATTAAACTATTAGAATACATTAAAACATCAAATTAAAGAAATAAAATTAGAGCTAAGGAAAACAAAACAAAATAAAGACTTTGGAGGGTAAATAGAAGGATTAGAATAAAAGTAGTGTTTATTGACACATGACCTTAAAAAAAATAATAATAATAAATAAAGGAAGGCATACCGTGCCAGACTTAAATGTCCATACGTACTCAATGGAACGAAAGTAAATAGTGCAATAAACGAAATTTGACTTCGGAACGAAAGAAGATGAAGAAAGATTTGGGGTCGCAGACATCGTAATTCTCAGAAAAAGATAATTACTCTCCCTTTCTATCCAAGGATATCACTAATTTGTCTTGAATTACTATAATGAGCATCATTTTTTGAAAATTGACTCTGCTAATTTCAAAATCTTTAAACGTATCCTTCATTTCTGTTTAGAAAAAAAAAAAAGAAAATAAAAAATAAATAAAAAAAATAAAAAGAACATTGAAGAATTTTTTTTTTTTTTTTTTTTTTTTTTAAGAATATTTTTCGAACTGACATTATCATTGATTCATTCAAAGGTTTTGGCAACAATCATTGGATTCTCGTTGATAATTGTTGCATAATGTACGAAATATTTTACACATAGGGGATTTTAGGAATTTTTAGGGTCATCAAAATGGAAAAACTGCAATACATTAAATGAATTTGAAATTAAAAGATAATTTTCAACTAATTTAAAAAGGGAGTTTTGAATAAAAACAAACTGAACCTTTCAGAACAAAAAAAAAAGCTTTAAACTGATTTTTATACGTGAGGCCCGCTTCATCGTCTATTAGTAATACGTATTTAAATATTCAATTAAGCAAGTATTTGTGCAAAATTGCTATTCAAAAGGGATTTTTTTAGGAAACTTACTCAATTTTAGGGATTTTTCTAAAAATGTACATAAACGAGAATTTTTATTAAACCAGTAGAAACGGGCAAAATCCAGTAGTCTACTGGAATATCCAGTAGAGTTGGCAGCTATGACAGGGTGCTTAGCCAAATCGTTCAACAAAAACAAGCACCTCTTAAGTACTTTTTAAGCACTATGTACATTAAAAAAATGCTAAGACTTCATATGATCATAATAAAATAATTAATTTTGGGAACTCTTTTCTTGATTATACTAGCCACCATAAAAAAAATCGAGAGATTTTTCAGTTCGATTTCAGAGGGTAGAAAATGAAGGCTGAAATAGAGAATATTAAAATGAGAGTGCATGAATCTCACCAAACCCAGCTCTGTATACGCACATGCGGACTCGCAAGTATTTCATCAAACACGTAAAATGATTGACGCTTTCATACGCAACTGACCGACAGTAAGCCGAAATGCACCGTGTTTGAATGCGAAAACGTTGAATAGAACAAAATGAAAACCACAGTTCTGCACAATACGTGACGAAAATCGACATGGTAAAGAAGGAAAAAAAAATCTTATTTTCGAAAAAGGAAAATTAAGTACTTTTTAAAGACACCCAGTAAAAAAAGTACCTTTAAGAGCTTTTAAAAAATGAAAATAAGCACCTTTAAGCACTTTTTAAAAATGCTACGCACCATGTATGAATAAGTAAGATTTAAAAAAAAAAAAAAACAATATTGAAAATGCATACCTCGATGATGCCTTAGATGACCGGAAGCGGCCCATGAATACCACCGGTGCCCACCGCCAATACGGTGCGCTACGGTACAGTGGCAATAAAGCACCACTAACACAACGAAAAGCTTGCACACAAACATGAGAAGACGTAAGAATCCAGACAATGGTGGCAATCTTCTGTCACCACAAGATCTGCGGATCCGTCATGACTATCCACGCGGGTGCTAGCTACACAGCCGGAACGGCGTTCCGTCACAACCACCTACCTATGGGCGAATGAAGAGACGAAATCGCAACACACGCTACTTCCTTTGGCAGATGAGCGCCCTGTACAAGAGGGGGCGCCCCTTCTTCGATCGATCCTCTCTCTCTCTCTTTGCAATCCGTTTCCATACGCCCCACGAAGCCCCCTATCGTACAAGAATCGCGTGCGCCCCATCTTTCACCTCCTCATTCTGTGTCATATCGTTATTTCTAAACCTCTCCATACCTATTATTTATTTTACCTCCGCTTTTTTTTTTTTTTTTTTCTAAAAAAGCTCTTAGAAAAATAAAATTCTGTTTTTTTTGTTCTTCCTCCGCGACTCACTGTCCGTTGAAGAAGACTCTGAAACATTTCATTCACGAAGCTTTTTGTGCTCCGTTAGTACAAAAGTTTTTTTTAAATTTATTTACTTCCCTCATCGAAATTTTTATCTTTTCTTTTTCTTTTCTTCCTATAAGCGATTAAAACCAAGAATTTAATCACCTATAGTCCAGTTCTTTAATATCAAAAGCACTTTCAATTTCGTAAAAAGCAGAAAGTTAGCAAAAAAAGAAGGGGGAAAAAAGCGATTTCGTAGTGATTGGTATCGGGTTTTTTATTTTAAATATAAAATTATATTTTATTCATAAAATGGCGAGATATTTGTCGTGCAAAAATAAAACAGCACGAAAATTATGTTCTAATATTCAATTATACATGGATTGTTTTGATGTAAATCAATCGCAAACAGGATTAAGATTATAGACTTTTACTTCAACCTTTTCAGATTTTTCATCTTCAAAACAAGTTGAATATCCGCAATCAGATAAAAATAGTCGCAATGGTCCTGTCAGCAGGGAGGTATGGTCCCTCTAATACTAATTTCCCTTTTTGCGTATTTTGCCATATCTACAAAATTAATGAAGCAGGAAAAAAAATATGCAGAGTTAAAACTTCATTAGTCAAGGATAATTTCATTAAAAAAAAATTTATAATTATTTTTATAGCCTTTTTCAGGGTGCGTAGTCAGATTTTTAACAAAAAATAAGCACCTTTTAAGTACTTAAAAAATATTTTAAGCAATTTCCACAAGAAAAAAATTCATAAATAGGATATGTGCAATAATAAAATTTTTTTTTTTTTCAACTATTGAAAGTTCTTATTTATTAACATGAAACGAACAAAATGCAAAACATTTTCAAAAACTTTACATAATCATGATAAAATAACAAATCTCTGATAAATATTGAAGAGAAAAACTAGATGAGTCAATGATAATTTCATTAAAAAAAGTAATTTTATAATAATTATTTTTATAATATTTTTGTAACAGTTAAAGTGAACTATTTCGTATGTAAGTAAACTATTTCGTTAAATACTAAGATTTCGTCATTTATAACAACATTTTAAAATTGCGTAAACATTTGTGCTCCTTACAGTTACATTTTTTGACAATTATAAAACAACTATTAGTTATATTGGTCAAAATATATAATCGTCAATATATATTTTCAATTATTTGTTGTTTTTTTTGTTATCATAATTAAAATAATGATTAAAAAAAAACAAATAATTGCGTATTAAAATAAATAATGCTATAGTAAATGAAATAGTTTAGTATAGCAGAAATATCATCCTTAAATATTCCATAGATTGCACCACTTTATAACAGACGAAAATAAGAAACAAAAATTATCTGTATTCTCCCAGTTGGCAAAGAAAAACTCAAAACTCCCCTATTACTTTAGATGATTTTTTAATTGCTCGTATTTTCCAGGTTTTTCCTATAGAATGGTAATCCCAGATAATACATTTCTTTTTTATATGTCAGAGCAACGTAAGCATAAAAAAAATAAATAAAAAGAGGAGGTTTAGTTGACATTTCATCGAAGCAATTGGTTCCTCTCACTCTATTAAGTGTCGTAATGGATTGTTACGAAATGTGATCTAACATCGATCTAACTACATCCATGGCAGCGTAGGAGTCAGTGCATGCTCCATGAATAATTGCCGGCGTAATTTGCCAACATCGAACAGACGGTGTCGTGACTTCGACCATCAATGGGCCCCACACACGCCTCAAATCTCTCTCTCTTTTTTAATGTCCGCCATTGTGTAAAAATAATTTCAAATGTTGTAGTTTTGGAAGGTAAATGGATTGTATCTCGTTATGGTTAGAATAAATGGTCGAAGTTCACGGAAATGTATTCTTAAACCGTTTTCATGTCTTTTTCGATGGGGATCATTATTCACTCTCTCTCTGTGTAAGGGTTTTTCTTTAATTAATGTATGTTAAATGGTTTAAATCAGAACTCGAAAGAAGAAAAAAAAAATCTCAAAATCGTTACATGACCAGCCGAATGCTTTTACAAATCTCAACAGTGTTTTTCGAATGCATATTAATGAACGATTGATATTAAAATCATCATTGAACATTTGGCTTTAAGACTACAAATGTTCAACTCCGTAGCCTTGTCATTTCCCAGAAGACAAGGGAATTCCTGGATCAAGTATTGGGTGATATTTGCCTTCGTGAAGGACTTTGCGATGGAACTAACCCGCATTTGCGTTACATGGAGAGGAAAAACACGAAAACCTATAACAGTTAGCCTAACGGCAAGGGGACTCTAACCCATGATTCAACTACCCCTCAGGATATTTTTACGTCAGCACTGCGATGCAAGCCGGGTGCGGAATTTGTATCAATCAGTCATCCCTGGGAATCGAACCCGGTTCACCTCAGTGGAAGCGAACGCGCTATCCCCTAAGCAACATCACGGCTCGAACGATAACATTTTTTTTAATATTTTATAACAGTCATTGAACAGCTGATCCAATTTTCGGGTTTACGAGTACCAATGTTCCACTACGTAGCCTTGTAATCACGAAACCAATCCAGAAGACAAGGGAACTAACTCCTGGATCAAGCATTGGGAGAAATTTGCCGTCGCGGAGGACTTTGTGATTGAACTAACCCGCATTTGCATTACATGGAGAAAAAGACCACAAGAACCTCCCCCGGTTAGCCTAACGGCAAGGGGACCCTATCCCATGATCGGTCTACCACCAACGATTAAGCTTACTTTGAATATAAACAGAGGCAGAAATAGAAATGCACAATCTGCGTGGTGTCTCCCAATGGGGAGAACCGGGTTCGAATGCCAGCGATGGCTGGTTGATTCGAACTCCACACCCTGTTCGCACCGACCACAGTACTGACGTAAAATATCCTCAATGGTAGACGGATGGTGGATGAGTAACCGTGGGACGTTTTCCTCTTCGTGTAACTCAAATGCTGATTAATTCCATCATTAAGTCCACGAAGGCAAATTTCTCCAAATACTTGATCCAGGAAGTTCCCTTGTCTTCTGGTTTGGATTCAAGGATACGGAGTTGAACATGGATAGTCGTAAACTGAAAGATCGATCGGGTGTTAAATGACGGTCATAAAAATAAAATAAACATTACACTACACTTATTAGAGTAATTGATAATGAGATTTTATGGTAATTTTTAGCAACTTTATCAAGTATTTATTCTAAGAAAATGTACCTTTAGTGCTCTACTGATTTGTCAAGAGATGACACTAGTCAACAATAATCAATTGCTTACCTGTAAAGAAAAAGAAAATAATATTAACGCTGGGTATAAATGAATTCTAACAGTAACGAATATCATGAAAAACTTGTCAAATATAATCAGTGTAAAAAATTAGATAAATTGGCAATATCTTAAAAATGCTATGAAATTTTAATTTTTACAAACACACTGCAACACTATACCCACCACTTGAAAATAAGTTTCGATAGACAGGTTCATACACATAATCGCAATTTCTACACAACATTAAGTTGCGAGAATGATACATAATTGGTTCATAATTGCATTCATGATACACAATTTTATAAAAGTCGTTATAAAATTTATGCATCATGATTTTATAATATGACGTCGTCATCTTATAGTACGTTTCACCTTTGTTTGTTTAGACATTGAGTTAATTTTTTTATTTTATAACCGTAGTTGAACAGCCGACCCTACTTTTGGGTTTACGACTACTAATGTTCAACCCCGTAGCCTTGTCATTTTGTACCCAATCCAGAAGACAAGGGAACTCCTGGATCAAGTATTGGAAGAAATTTGCCTTCGAGGAGGACTTTTTGATGGAACTAACCCGCCTTTGATTTACACGAAGAGGAAAGAAAGGAAAACTTCCCACGGTTAGCCTGACGACAAGGGGACTCTAACGTATGATCCTTTTAACCACTGAGGATATTTTAGGTCAGCACTGGTCGGTGCATTCGACCAGCCAGAGCTGGGAATCGATCTCATGGCAAGGCGAACGCTCTATCCCTTGAGCGACCAGGGGTCTATATTACATAATGGCAACTAATCACATGGCTATGTCGAATCAGGTGGTTATGCAAAGCGTGTTAACGTTAGAGCTTAAAGACTTGGGTTTATAATTACGCCGATTCAATTTTCGGATCAGATTAAATTGGATACCTGCAAATGACGTCACACGTGTCAGTCGAACCTGATTAGCTGACCCACGCGTGACGTCGTTTGCGAATATCCAATCGACAATTATAAACACATATCCTTCAAATGGCACTAAACAAATTAAACAGTTCATTATTATTTTTTTTAAATATGAAAGAACGTATTATAATAGAGAGTCAAATCCAAAAACATCCAATTAGTTATTCCTTCAATTTTCTACAACGGAAACAGGTTGTTAAAATAGTTTTGAACTGAGGGGCAAAAAAGTATAAACTCTACAATTAAGAACATAAAAAAAACTACGAAAGAGAAAGAAAAAAATTAACACGATTTCGAAGCAATTCAGCTTTTTTTTTCCCCTCTTCCGGACGATAATTTGTATTACAAGACAATAATTCACTCCCATTTCACCTCAAAGATAACCTCACACCCCAAAGCTTACTTTTTTTTTTCCATCATCTTCTCATTCCTGTGAATAAACGAGATTAATTGCTGTGACTCTCCAGAAACAAGACATCAGGTTTTTTTTCACAAACACAATGTAAATAAAAAAAACGAAATAAACTGGGAAAACGCGCAGGCTATAAAAGCGATCCACCTCCGCGCAGCCTTATGTTTACGCCTCCATCTTTTTTATGCCCTTCATTTTCATTCGCGGAATTCATGTATAAATATATGCATGGCACATATACGTTCTTTTTTTTTTTATTTCTTTTTCTGACTCCCCCTCCCCTTACAAGTTCCTTTCATGAAAAATTCTGACTCTAATGGCCATCACAATCCAAGACATGATAGAAAGGCTAATCAGAATCGGGAAAAGGGTTATCCGTTAATTATCCGGTGGCTTTAGTGCATCTCCACACTAAAAACCTTTTTTTTTTCTCCCCGATTTCACCAAATGAAACGATTAGAAGAAAAGGGACATAAGTCACAAAACTATCCAGAATTTGTTTTTGTAACTTATCATAGAAAATTCTATTAAGCTATTATTTTTTATTATAATATTTAAGTTTAAGTTATAATATTTATACACTTTTTTAAAATTATTGTTTTGTTATTCATAAAAAGTGAACAAATATTTCACACTATGTTGAGGTTTCATTCTAGAGACAGGGTGCCTAGTCAGATTTTTCAATAAAAAAATAAGCACCTTTAAAGTACTTTTCAAGCACTCAAAGAAAGAAAAAAAAAAAAAAAAATCGTAATTAGGATTTGTGCAGTAATAAAAATAATTTTTTCTACCGTTAAGTTCTATCATTTTCCATCTCAAGTTCTTAATTTATAAACATTAAATCAATAAAATTCGAAAAACCATTTTCAAAAACTTTACATAATCATGATAAAATAACTAGTGCCTGATAAATATTGCAGAGAAAATTGTGAAAATCATGCATTTTTTGTAATTTCGAACGATAATCGAAACGGTAAAGATAAAAAATCATATTTTTAAAGGCAGAAAATTAAGCACTTTTTACAAATCCTGAATGAAAAAAAGCACCTTTAAGGGCTTTTAAAAAACGTAAATTAAAAATAAGCACCTTTAAGCACTTTTTAAAACCGCTACGCACTCCGTATAGAATGCCATTTCATATATTGACGTCACTATTGACTTTTTTTTTCGTACAAGTGCATACCTCAAAGGCAAAAATTTTCAGATATGTATCAATTCACTTAGTTTTAACTATCACTCTAAAAGGGCTCCGGTGGCTTATGTTTTCAACAAACCCTCTTAAATGTGGTGGAAGTCAGTTATTTTTTCCGTAATCCAGTAAGCAGCTTTCTTCCCTTTTCTTTTGCTGTATCCATACGTAAAGTATGTGACCAGTCAATACTATGGCTTTCAAAAAAGATTAAAAAGTGCTGAGAATATAAATTAAAACAAATCCAGAATCGTTAATCAGAATTTAATGGTGAATTGAAAACATAATTTTTGCCCAAAAAACGTTCGTTTTAAAAGTCTTTAACCGACGAGTTCTTACTTTGCAACTTACACCGTTCTACTTCCAAAATTTTTCATATTCCCTTTTTTCTCTTCTTATAATTTTTTTCCCCCATCACATCCAAAACAAGAGGGAGCCAACGTAATGATGATGAGCATGAAAAGAAGTTTCCACGAAATGGCAACATTTTCAAGATCGTCTGCCACCATGAAAAATATAAGTCGTGAATGAGACAAAAAAAATATTAAAAAAAGGTTGAAGGAAGGGGGGGGGGGAAAGGAGATTGGATTTAAGTGTGAAACATCCGCATGATGCAAAGGTTCGCGCCTGGAAGATAATGCTCTCGGATCAAAGAACGGAGAATAACCACCTAATGTCTTCTTCGCACTCCACGCTGGAGTTGAGAAGTATTTTTTTTATCTTCCGTTTTTCAAATCGTCTGCGTGTTACCGCCCTTCTATCACGCTTATTTATAACGGCGTTACATTCCCACTAACACGTGAAGCAATTTTTAAGCTGGTTTTTATCAGATCTCGTTTCGTTTTCTCCATCTTACTTTTTCGTTTCGATTTCATCTCTGCTTCGCCAGCTAAAACACATCACCTGAAGATTCTCTACGCATCTCACTCACCTTTTTTCTTCCCCTTCCCTTTCGTGATTTCTTTTTTTTTTTTTTTTTTTTTTTTTTTGTAAACGGTAGCTTATTGTTGATGCGTTTCGAATGGTTTTTTAAGGAATTTTCTTCTTCACTGGTCTACAGAGAAAATAAATTCCAAGGTTTCTTTTGCACTTCATTCTTTTTTATTAGTTCGTTTCGAAATTTAGCGAAGATGAGAAGGTAAACAATTTTTTAAAAAAATTCAAAGTTTTGATTATCTGTTCATGGCAGAACGAAATTCTCGAAATGTCGGTTGAACAAAGTATTCCATAAGAGATGATTTTAATTTACACAAAAACGACATCTATAACTGAAATGAAAAAAGTATGTAACCAAAATATCACATCGTTTCTTTAAAGATTATATTTGACCCCTAGTTAAATCAGGGTGCGTATCCAAATATCTCAACAAACAGTCTCTTAACAACACGCATCTTTAAAGTACTTTTTAAGCAAGCAAAAAATTATTTTTAAGCACAATGTACATTAACAAAATGCAAAATAATTTTCAATTTAATTAATTTTCAATTAAATTTAATCAAGTGATAAGTTTCTGACTCAGAACTCTTTTCTTGATTCTATAAAAAGATCGAGAGATTTTTTGGTTCAATTTCAGAGGGAGGAAAAAGAAGTCTGAATTAGAGAGTATCTTGCAAAATGCAGCAGAGCTGCACATGAGAGTGCAATAATCTCACCGAATCCAGCTCAGCAGATGCACATACGGACTCCCAAGCATTTCATCAAACCTGTAAAATGATTGGCGCTTTCATACGCTATGGACTGAAGGTACGCCGAAATAAATTGTGGTTGTTGGCCCCCAGTTGGTCTCAAAATTGGCTCAATATTGGTCTTTTATGAACATGTACCGAGAGACCAATATTGAGATGTCTAGATTTTTTAATATTGGACCTATATAGGGCCAATATTGGCCTAAATACGATCAATATAGGGCCAATATTGGTTGTAAAATGGCTGTAAAGTATATGGGATAATTAAACAATTCTATATAGGTCTAATATGGGAAAATAGCGCCCTTTAAACCCTTATTGACCCAAGATTCGTGAATATTGGCCCAATGAGGGTTCAAGTTACTTCGCTGGTAGGGACGGCTCATTACGACACCAAATGCAACAACAATCAGAATCGATTCGGCATTTAAATAACAAACAATATTCCGGAATTAGGTAGGAAATAGTCACCCATCACAAAATCATGAAAGAAAAATGTCTGGATGCGAGATCCCAGCGACTCTGTCAGATAAAAAAAAAAGAAGAGAAGATTTAATTTTATTAGATAAAAAAAAGAGGAAGTTTTCCTTTTTTTTCTGGAAAAGGAGGCTAATGATAATAAATGAAAAGGAAGATTCCGTTCAAGATTGGATTACCGACGTTGAACTCGTGCTCCGGGGTTTTCATATTCCGGGATCGATTCCGGGAGCCACATGGATTCGCTTCAAAAATGCAGGAGACTCCATTTCCTTCAAGAAAAAGCAAAGAAGAAAGATCAAAGGGGGGAAGAACACGGCGAGAAGGTAAAAGAAAGAAAAGTTCTAAGTAAGATAAAGTGTTATCAGAAAAGGCAGTTATCGAGATCGAGAGTTACCTAGAGGTACAGACTTAGAAGCTGATGGTACAGAAGTTCAAGCTGATGGTACAGTTATGTTCGATAATGCAACGTGGAAAAAAAATCGAGGTCACTGACTAATTAATGTCATTAAAAGCTGGAATTTTAAAAAAATTAACTCATTAATTTTTTTAATAGGAGGCTTAAAGCGTTTATTATCGCTTATAAATTGGTGTGAAGCCATTAAAATATCGATTAAATTATCACGCAGTAATCGAAATCTAAAGTTGCCACTCAAATTGAAGTTGCTAGTTCGTGGAATATAAAATGTTTGATATCAGAACGAATATCAAAAGCAGAAAAAAGAACTAGGTCTGAGATGAAACTCTTTATGGAATTAATGGATACATGATTAAAAATTTTACTTCACTTCATGGATCAAAATCTAGTTCTAGATAACTAAACTTACATTAATCTGTAGTAGTTAATAATTCAAATCCTAGTCCGCGAAGTCATGGATTCACAGAATTGATGGATGATTGAATAATTCATATCATAGACTTAATGGATGAATGATTAAAAACTATACTTTATTTATTCGTCAATGAAGATTCATCCTAGACATCTTAAGATGGATTCACAGAACTGTAATTAGTCATTCGACTCACAGACCACGAAGTAATGGATTCACAGCATTGTTGGGTGACTGAAGAATTCATGTCATAGAATTGACTGATGAATGATTAAAAACCTTGGCGAACAAAGAAGGTATTCTTTGGCCAAGTTAAAAACTATACTATTCGTCAATGAAGATTTAGTCTTACACATCTTAAAGAATTAAGTATTATTCTAACTCATTCGACTCACAGACCACGAAGTAATGGATTCACAGAACTGTTGGGGGACTGAAGAATTCATCTCACAAAAATATCGAGTTATAGTCCAAGAACTAATTCGAAACATATACTTACAGGGTGAATGATTAAAAAGATGTATTTAATTTGTCTATGAAGGGCTAGTCTGGGATAACTAAACTTAAGTCAATCACTCTATGAAGTCTATAGTCAATCATCGACTAGTCAAATCGCTAATTAGTAGACATCGAAGTAAAAACGTACATATTTTAATGTGCAGGACAATTCATAATTATTAACAGAGTGTTTAAGTTGATAAACTAAGACTTAACAGGAAAAAAAAACATTCACTAATTACAAACTTATACTAAAAGCCGCGATGCCTCCTCAGGGGATAGAGCGTTCGCCTTCCAATGAGGTGAACCGGGCTTCGATCCCGGCGATGGCTGGTCGCCGGGATCGAACCCCGGCCTAAGTAACCAAGGTGAGCCACTATGGCTCAGGTGATAGGTCGTTTGCGATCAATGAGGCCAACCGGGTTCGAATCCCAGTCGTCACGAATTCCGCATCCGGTTTGCACCGACCACAGTTCCTACGTAAAATATCCTCCGTGGTAAACGGATCATGGGTTAGAGTCCCCTTGCCGTCAGGCTAACCGTAAAAAGGTTTCGTGGTTTTCTTTTCTATGTAACGCAAATGCGGGTTAGTTCCATCAAAAAGTCCTCCACGAAGGCTAATTTCTCCCTATGCTTGATCCAGAAGTTCCCTCGTCTTCTGGATTGGGTTCAAAATTACAAGGGCAATGGAGTTGAACATTAGTAGTCGTAAACCCAAAAATTGGGTTGGCTGTTAAACGACGGTTATATATCTATATATATCTATATATATATATATATATATATATATATATATATATATATATATATATATATATATATATATATATAAAAAGCAAGCCAAGAAATTTTCTTATTAATTTAAAAAAAAAAAAAAACATTAATTGAGAATTTTGCAAAACTTTGAATTCAAGCATCAGAAATTCATCTTTTTTTTTTTTTTTTTTTTTTTTTTTTTTTTTTTTTTTTTTTTTACAATATGACATAAAAGGGGGAACCGTCATCATACCATGATGGCTTCCATCTCTCTAGTTCCCTCCTAGCTAGACACTTTCCACCTATGTATCTTTTCCAAAATGTTTCATTCTATAACGCTTAACGAGTCAGTTAAAACAACAAACGGAGGAACAAGCAAATTTTCTCCCGTCGCAGTTCCGTGGAATATATTCGCCGCTTCAAAGGAATTGTTTTCGTTCGATTATAGTGTAGCTAAGATTTGACAGAATTTGCTGGAGGGGCATCCCTAGAAGCTTTAGAATCCGAGACCCTTAAATCCGATTAAAAGTTGATCGAATTTGTAGCAGACAGTTCTTCAGTGTCTGCAAATAAAAAGCACGCGCATTTGTTTCGTTCCTTAGATTTATAAAGATATTAACTATTTCTGAATACTATCTTCAATTATATTTCGATTAAATCAGTTTTAAGTTTCCAAAAAGTGCCTGGGTGCGTACTCAGATTTTCTCAGAACTAAATATAAGCACCTTTTAAGTACTTTTCAAGCACCGAAAAAGATTTTTCAATCACTTTTCAATAATAATAATAATAATTAGGATCTGTGCAGTAATAAAAATTATTTTTTTTCTATCGTTTAAAGTTCTTAATTTATAAACTTAAAATCAATAAAATTTCAGAACTTTACATAACCATGAGAAAATAACTAGTTTCTGATAAATATTGCAGAGAAAATTGTGAAAATCGTGCATTTTTTGTCATTTAGAACGACAATCAACAAGGGGAAGAAAAAATGTTTGTAAAGATAAAAAATTAAGCACCTTTACAAACCCCGAATAAAATAAGCACCTTTATTAAAAAACGGAAATCAAGAATTCTCTGAACAGCAGCTACAAAATTCAGCAGCATGTTGTGTTAGAATAACGTCCCTCACAAACAATGTAACGAACTTCAGGTGAGTGGCACAATTCTGACGCATTCAGTTGACAATTGTGTTTCAATCAGAGGGGAGAGTTATCGCGAGAGAAACTTTTCATTAAAAATTCAGTTTCATTTCCATTGGTATTTCAAAAGAAGAGAACAGTAAGTAAATTCAGGTAAGCGTACGGTAGAGAGTAAACGTACAAACCATGAAGTTTCGAATACTGAAAAATGTTTTCAAATTATCGAAATACAAACTAATGATTGCCGGATTACTTCCTCAATCTTGCCATAATTTTCTTGATTTTTAATATTTTGAAAACTTTTTTTCGACATTAGAAACTTCATAGTTAACTCTTAAGTTTAGTTTACATGAACTCAGTTTTATTTGATACTTCTAGATTTTAAATGACTTAAATTGATGAACTTTAATTTGACAAGAAGAGTTTCTCATATGATTATAGCGTCCTTGAAAGCGTTCCCCCTGCACAGACTATAAAAATTTAAAACGATATTAAAAAAGAAAATAGCAATAAAATAATAAGTATATATATATATATATATATATATATATATATATATATATATATATATATATATATATATATATATATATATATATATATATATATATTTTAATAACTGTCGTTGAACAGCCGACCCAATTTTTCGGGTTTACGACTACTAATGTTCAACTCAGTAGCCTTGTACTTTTGAGCCCTATCCAGAAGATAAAGGAACTATTGGGAGAAATTTGCCTTCGTTTAGTTATTTTTGATGGATCTAACCCGCATTTGCGTTACATTGGGAGGAAAACCACTCAAGAACGTTTACAACTGAGGATATTTTACGTCAGCACTGTGGTTGGTGCAAGCCGGATGTGGAATTCGTGTCGACCAGCTGTAGCTGGGAATTGAACCCGTTCACCTGATTGGAAGGCGAAAGATATATCCCCTGAGCCATCACGGCTCAAGTAAGAGTATCTATAAAAACGGGAGAATAACGATTTTTATTTATAAAAAAAGGGGGGATGTCAACACTCATTCTTGTTGGAGTTGCATATCTCCCTATGCAATGCATAAAACCAGTGACATAAATCAAATGATCCAACCGTCTGACGCGCCATCTCTCGCATGACAACGACATTATTACGTAATTCTCGTCTGCGCTGCTCTATTCATTCCATGTATCACTTTCCTATTCTGACAAAAAGAAGAAGGCAAAAAAAGGCACACTTTCGAATATTTCTGAAGAACATCCTTCAATTCCCGGACTGGGGAGGCCTCATCCAACTCAATCACTCACTTTATGATACGACAACTCCTCTCCCGATCCCGTTTTTTTCCCTGGATTCCTAGTGAAGAGAAATACGTCCCGGGGCTCCTATCATTCTCGGCGTCATCTTTCCTTACCTGCTTTCCTTTTTCTTTTAAAAGGAGCTACTCCTGATGTTTACATTAGGAAACGTCTTCCTTTCTCCTTTTTTTTTCTTTCAGGATTGTTCTTTTCCTTTATTCTAAGACTAATCGGGAACTTTAAGTGTCCATCGGGTGTCGTGCGGCGGTCCATCAAGGACTGGCGACGTGTCCGTCTACTTTATTTAGCCCAATTCCCTTTGTACCCATTTATTTATTTATTTATTTTTCATTCGCTGGGGAGGTCTTAATGGCATCTTGTCTAGTGTCTGGACAGTAGCTTTTTCTCTTAATAGTTTTGGCTTTCTTTTTTTTTCTCTCATTGCAAAGATGTCCACTCTAGTTGACTTTCGTTTTTTATTCCTTTATGTGCTCCAATTAGCCTTCTTTTCAAAGAAAGTTACGTAATTCATGTTGAGTGCAATTATATAGTTATAATACTAGGAATATATGAAAAAAATATTGTCATTTACGAATAACGAATTTCTTCTCGAATTACACTATTAGAGTAATAAAAGAAGCAAATAATCTACACTATAATGCTAAATTATAGTGTAATAATCTACACTATATTGTAAAAGAAGTTATAATCAATATTATCCGTGTTTTATTTTATTTTTTTGTATCTTTAAAACTAATGTTATATTTCTGGGTACAAAGATTTTAAAAAAAATGAAGACAGAATATTTTGATATGCTTTGTACTTATAAAAAAAAGGTTTTTTTATAATAGAAGTACTCAAATAAAGGTGAGATATCAAAATAAAGGAAAATTAAAAAATCTGATCTTATATTGTGATTTGTTGATAAAATATAGTTTTTCTGCAAAACGCGATTGAAGTTGGTGTATAATTCTGTGTATGGTAAAATCGCACTAATTTTTTAAAAAGTTCTTATCGAAAATGATTTTATTACAGTTAACTTTCGAAAATACAAAAAGGAAAGAAGAAAAAAAATGCATGTTTTTTTTTTCACTCAGCTTTTAAGGACAACAAAATATCTATTATTTTGTGTAGATAGGCCTTTGATTTGTATTTATTATTATAATTAAATTTAATATACAGTGAAACCTCTCGAGAGCGACCACTCTCCGTTCCACAATAAAATGGCCGTTGATGGAGGTGGGTCGTTCTTAGAGGTTAACCTCCATTGACTTCAAAATTGTTATCGAAGGTACATGATTTTTTGCAAACGATTTTAATTTTAGTCAGTGTCATTTTTGTATCATGAAAATTAGTTTGCTTTAAAAGATGAGAACAGGTTTGTTTGTAAGATATGCTCTTTTTTTATAATTTTTTTTTTTCTAATTTAAACTTTCTACTCTAAAAGTAAATCATTGATAGCATCGTCTTTAGTGTACTCTGACTGTATCGTCCAAAAGAGCTCTCTAAATAAGAACCTCACACAAATATGTTGAATACATTTCAATTTGTTTTGTTAAATTTTTTCATTTGATATTTTTTCGTGTTTCCTTATTTGACCTTTTCCGCATTGGGTACAGAGATTGTCCCAGTCACTAGGAGAGGTTTTAATGGTCTCTCCTAGAGATTTTCTTCAATACAAAGTTTATGGAAAAAATTCCGTGCCTCCCATAAAGTGGTCGCTACTTAGAGGTTGTCTTTCCTGGAGGTTTCACCGTATATCTTGAGATCTAATTTATATTTCGTGTTGGATAAGATGCGTTAAATCAAATTTATTACTCCAGGCACCAAATAACTTTACTTTTAACACAACTGGCATAAATCTTTGGCAGGTACTACGGAAATTCCGCAGCAGAGTTGAAGGTTACATGTTTAATATATCGTCCTTTAATTCCGCAGCAGTTGAAAGATATATAACAATAGCATCTTTTGATTCCGCAGCAATTGAAGGAAATATAGCAGTATTACCTTCTGCTGTTGGTGGATCTGTGATAATACATAACCTTTCAATTTCGCAGTCAGTTGGAGTATTAATGGAAGTTATAATTGAAAAGTGCATTGGATCATCAGAATTCGATATACAGTGAAACTTCAAAGAAAGAACACCTCTATTTACGACCACTTTATGGAAGGCACGGAATTTTTCTATTAGACTTTGCATTGATTTATTAATTTGCATTGAAGAAAACCTTTAGGAGAGACCATCAAAGCCTCTACCAGCGACAGGGCAAACATCTGCACCCAATGCGGAAAAGGTCAAATAAGGAAACGCGAAAAAATAACAAATCAAAAATTTAACAAAACAATTAAGTACATTAAAATGTACTCAAAATATATGTGTGAGACACTAATTTAAAGTTGCTATACAACCTCATGTTGCAGTCAGAGTGTACTAAAGATGATGCTATCAATGATTTACTTCTAGAGTAGAAAGTTAAATTAGACAGAAACAAAATATCTTCTCATCTTTTTAAGATAACCAATTTTTATGATATAAAATTTAATTCAAACTTATAACTAACTTGATTTTTAAAAAAAATTAATTTAATACATTGAACGCCACGCGTCCTTTTAAGGAAATCAGGTGACGCGCTGCTTAAAAGTGAACGTATATATGGTATAGCAATGCAATTGAAATTTGATTTGCAATAAATAAAAATGAAGTAAATTTTGAATAAATTTTCGGTAATTACTTAAATAAAACAATGCATTTTTTCTTTTAGATTTAAAAGAAATTTTACACCAGGGCATGAAATTTCAGTTCTAAAGGTACTAGCCAGACTAAAACTTAGGCTTGCTACTATTATCATGAAGCAGATGAATAATTTTTAAAATGTTTACACTTAAGTATAAAGAACTTTTTGGCGACTAAAACCGTAAGAGAATGAAAAGTGGAAACATAATTATTGGAAAAATAAATTGCAATAACTAAAAACAAGTAATATAAAAATATTTTTTTTACAAGTAAATTCCTACTTCGGTCAACAAAGAAGCATTTTATTTTAGATACTTTTTAATAAATAATTAGAAAATTTTCTCCCATATAAAACTAAAATAAATGAATTAAATTTAATGAATGAATTAATAATTGAAGAAAAAAAATGTATTAACCTCAAGCGTCATCCACTACAAATTTAAAAAATTTTATTTGAACTTGAGTGGATGAATAAAAAGTATTTTATGAATGATTGAAAATTTGAACAAGATATTATAGGGAGAGTTTGAACTAATAGTAGGAATTGAAAAAATTTCAATAATAACTAAAAATAAGGTTGCCATAAGGTTTCAATATTATTCAGGTTTAATGAATTTACGTCCTATTTGCGTTAGCACGTAAATACTAACTTCAAACTCTAGGTTGGGAAAAATACGATATTTTAATTTGATAAGCAACATTTCATCAAACAAAACTTATTCGCCAGCAATAAATATTCCATAGCCAATGGCGAGTTGGCGGTCACAAATTTCGCGCCAAGTTTTACACTGTCAGTCATCAAGTGTGTTTTGGCGTCAGTCAACAAAACTAAATAATGCATGATGGACATTTTATAATGGCTGGAAGAGTAATTCTGTTTCCATAGAAACCTAGCGAAATAATCTATATTTAAACTATCTTCTAACTAAATATACATTAGGTAAACAATTTAACTGCTAGTTAGGACCAAATTAAAATAACTTTTTTCTGAAAAGATTTTTTTTAAAATTTGTAGTGGAATATTTTAATTATATTTATGAAGTTACTCAGAATTTTAATCAAATTTATAAACTTTTTATTATAACAAGAATTCGAATATTTACAGCTTACAAACATTCAGAATTTAAGGTTCTTCAATTATTAATGTAAAAGAAAAAACATGGAAAAATAATGAATAGTGAACATAAAAGTTGTATATTTTTAGTAAAGCAACAAGAAAAAGAAGTAAATGTTAACAAGAACTTAATCAGGATCACCAGGCTTTGCTATTGTTTAGAACTCGTTATTGTAAATTAAAAAAATCAGGATATGGAAAAGCCGGTTATTAATCAAGATAATGGAAAAGAAGGTAATTATTCAGGATAATAGAAAAGCCGATTATTCAGGATAATGGAAAAGCAGATTATTCAGGATAATGGAAAAACCAATTATTAATCAGGATAATGGAAAAGATAGCTCTAACCAGGATAATGGAAAGGTTGGGTATTATCCAAGATAATGGAAAAGCCGGTTATTATTCAGGATAATGGAAAAGCTGATTATTAAACAGGATAATGGAAAAGCCAGCTCTAACCAGGATAATGAAAATGCTGGTTATTATTCAGGATAATGGAAAAGCCGATAAATAATCAGAATAATGAAAAAGTCAGCTCTAACCAGGATAATGGAAAATCCGGTGATTAATGTTGATAATGAAAAAGCCAGTTTTAACTAGAATAATAATAAAAAATCCGGTGATTAATGATGATAATGAAAAAGCCAGTTTTAACTAGAATAATAATAAAAAATCCGGTAATCAGGATAATGAAAAAGCCAACTAAGAACCAGGACATTAGAAATGGTAACTTTAACAAGAGTCTTGAGTTACAGGGTCTTGTGGATTATTGGATTTACTGCCGCTAAAGCCTTCGTTAATATGCACACTACCTAGCTAATATGCCGATTAAATTATTAGCTCCATTAAAGAGAGAAATCAAGACTCTTCCAGGATAATGCTACCGTAATATTGCATTAACAATTTCTGTATCATTAAATTTCAAAAGATTTTTTTTCCCTCCCATTCCATAAACTAATTTGTTGATTGTTTTGGCTAGATTCTTTAAATATTACAAATAAGCAAATGACATTATGTTATTTTCCTTGAATGTAATACTATTTTAAACTGTTCGATTCTTAGTATTATAATTTTTAAAGAGATAGATTATTTCTTTTAAATATTTAACGGCGTTTACAGCCATGGCATTATTTCGAATTAACGTGTACGCTTCAACTCAAAGACACTTATAAATTAAATACACATAACACAGAAAAACTTCAGGTGTACAGGACGATAAAAAAATCGACGACCCTGAATAACTTTAGATCTAATGATCGGATCTTCATATCTTCGGCCTCAGTCTCAACGGTTCGAGGGGGTGACATGTCTCAGTTAATATTTTGATGAACTGTATCATTCAATACGGTAGAATACTAGTGGGCCCTGCTGCAACCCCTATGAGCAGACGCTTCACAACCCCTAAAGATTACTGGCAGATCATAGGGTACATGGTTTTCTTTGAAAACCATGTTCGCTACAGAGTTATGCTTAAGTTGTGATTTGAAAGAAATGTGTCCTAGCATACAATCTTTAAAATTTAAATCAATCATTAAAATTGATCCTCCTTAAAATATTAAAATTTATATTGAGGATTTTTTTTATCGCCGTGTAAGACAGATTCAGTTACAAAATAATGTTTATCTAATTATTCACAGATGTTTAAAATGTTTCAAAATAAACACACATGAAATGAAACATATTCATTTATGAATTCTAACAAAAACAGATTAGGAAGTTAAAATTAAACAAATAATGTGATGCATGACATCCAGAAATAAATAAACGACGTATGAGCCGTCAAAACAGAGAAAAGATTAATATTATTTTCCTAAGAAGCTTCGTTTTATTACATCAAAAGATAATCGGTACAACTTTCGTAATAAGCGAAATATTTTTGTTGAAGCATTTCTTACAATCACTTCACATTAAACAATTTCTTAATAAAAGTAATTAAAAACTTTGAAGAAAAAAAAAAAAAGAAATATATACCAAAAAAAAAAAGTAAGAAAAAAAATCAATTAACGGCAAACAGCCCGACAGCGTTATGATACTATGATATGATTAAAGAAAAGGGACTAATAATAATTAATGTCGGGGAACGGCGATCTATGTATTTCGGTCACATGAAAGAAAAAGAAAAATGATTCCACATTGAGAGAGAAATGATTGTTTGTTTAAGAAGGGGGGGGGGAATTTCATTAGTAATCGAGAGTATGTAGCTGGAAAAACTAATTACGAATGGAAAGTAAAGGACTCATACCTCTAGAATAGGGTCGATTCGAGTTACTTGGACGAAGAGAGCACAAAGCTAGGTATTAATGAGTTTCTTTGACTATATCCACCGGAATCGTGGAAGAAAAATACCGATTCTGGGATTTGGTTGGATAATTGTATTTTGTATTTGTACGTTTATATTTTTCCTGGCTGATATAATAGACGTATATTACGTAGACACGGTAAAAACCTTGCATTATTCTGACACAACGATGGCATTTAATGGTGAAGGTAATTCGTCTTTAAAACTAATGAAGATATTAAATAAATATAACGACAAACCGAAAATTATGTTATCACGATAAATTGTGTGATGGAGTTTGTTCAAGTTCGTTCCAAAGGACCTGGGTTTTATTTATACTTACAAAAAATGTACCATACTACTTAAATACGCAAAATGCAAAAGTCATAAGTTTTATAATATTTTAAAAAATCGTAGAGAATTTTTTCTCTTCTTTTTATCAAACGCATCACTTAAGAGGCTAATTATCTGATAAGGCAACACGTTTCAGGGTGCGTAACTAAATCTTTCAACAAAGAATAAGCACCTTTTAAGTACTTTTTAAGCACTTAAAAAATATTTGTAAGCACTTTATACATTAACAAAATGCAAAATAATTTCTAATGATCATGATAAAATAACTAGTTTCTAACAAAGAACTCTTTCTTGATTACATTGGCCACCATAAAAAGATCGAGAGATCTTTCGGTTTAATTTCAGAGGGTGGAAAATGAAGCCCGAAAATGAGAATCTCTTGCAAAACGCAGCAGAGTTGCACATGAGAGTGCAAGAATAATTCCCACCGACTCCAGCTCAGTACATGCAGGTGCGGACGCGCAAGTATTTCATCAAACATGCATAATGATTGGAGCTTTTATACGCTACGAAACGATGGTACGCCGAAATGCATTGTTTTTGAATGATTTGTGAAAACGTTGACTAGAACAATGTGAAAACCATGCTTTTGCGTAATGCGTGACGAAAATCGACATGGTGAAGATAAAAAAACTTATTTTCAAAAAGGGAAAATTAAGCAATTTTTAAAAAAACCCAGTAAAAGAGCACATTTAAGGGCTTTTACAAAAACGAACATAGAAAATAAGAACCCTTAAGCACTTTTTAAAAACGCTACGCACCATGTGTTAGAAGCAAGCTAGTCGCTGTGACTAGTAAATGACTACAGTGATCTTTTAAATGTCTACTCACAACAAATCATAATCCATTCACCAAATACGATTATTTTAACAAACTTGATGATTGCCCTAGACATCTTTATTAAAATTGATTTTAAGCATTCAGCTCATAAACTTCAAAATCAATTCCCTTTTCATTTGTCGTAATTCATTATTTGTATTTTTATACCAATGAGTGTTATAAACAATTTTAGCTAAGTGCAGTTAAATACAGTCAAATACGGTTTTAGCGAAATCCGAAATAAAGAATATTTCAATGTAACGAATATTTTTGGAATCACCAAATGAATCTCCATAGAAGCAATGAAATAAAAATACCGATATTACGTAATTTCGTAATCCGATTCAACGAAGGTGAAAATAAGCAACAATTCTCATTTTCTCTGATTATCAAAACACTTTTCCATTCCTCAAAAGTACACAATGAACTCCAGAATTCATATATTTTTGCATCTTCAAAATAAAAAGTTTCAGATATGAAAGGGACATATCAAAAAAGACAAATCACTCGGAAGGGACCACCCCTAAAAAGACTAAACCCCAATCCATTCATGTTTGAAGAAGTAAAAATACATGTGGCTTTCCAAAAGAGTAGTTTTCAGTTCAGTTGTTTGAAAATATGCATCATTTGGAGAATTTTGTAATTTCTACTGGTTCTAAATCATTTGTACAGAAAAAAAATTACGGATTACGTAATTTCTGATAAGTAAGTGATAATGTTCCTCTCAATTAACTTGTTTTTGTGAGCTTTTAAAATATTGATTTGATATTTTCTGCATGTAGACTATAAATAGATCAAAACTGTAATTTAATACAGTAATATTCCAATGTAATAAAATAATTTTGGTTAATGTTGAAATTCGTAATATCGTTTTAACGAATTTTCGTTATTGCGTAGAAATTGCTTCGGTAATAGGAATTCGCTAAAACGGGGGATTCGACTGCATTAGCTCTTAAACACTGTAGATCAATCGTTTTACAATTATTGATACTATTTCAATAATTTATAATATTGCAATTATTTGTAATATTACGATTATTTATAAAATTATATTATCTTCAGCTCGTCAAATTTTCAATTCACAAATACTTCAAACTGCAAAAGTTTAAGATAAGAAAATTTACCGGAGTTCGTTTTTAATGACCTGACAACACACTGAGACTTGAGTTATGGCCACGTGAGTATTCACATATTCCCTTTACTCGCTTTCATCTCACTTTCCAGCTTCTGCATTTTGAACGAAATCGTCTGAAAATATTTAGGTAAAAAGCCATCTCTCGGAAATATTTCTATTCTCTCAGGGATATTGCATTGGGAGAGAAAAAAATGTGTTCGCTCTATCTTGACTTTTCTCTCGTCTCAATCGAAAAGCGAAGTGAAATAATAACATAAAGAAACAAAGAAAAAAAAAAGCACTTTAAAGTTATGGGATATTACCTGATCTGATGCCAAAAGGGGAGGGAAAAAAAGGTTAAAAAATGTCGCTTGAAAAAAAAAAGAACAAAATTCTTTTCAGTAACCAATGACAAATAATAATAGAGCGGAGAGAAATTTTCGTAAAAACACACTCGAAAACAAATGTCTGACAGTTTAAATCACTGATAGGTGGAGAAAGCTTAAATTAATCGCTTTAAAAAAGAAATGGCAAAAAGTAAGAAAATAACTGTGAAAAAGAATAGAGTCGTTGCCTTTTCGAAATCAAAAACTATAACTTTAGTATCGTCTGTCGAGAGTAAATAGGGAGGGGGGGAGGGGAGAGCTACAAATCTCAATATCTATTCGGGATTATGAAAGAACGATATTGCACATTTAGCGAAAAGGTAACCCGAAGAAATGGCGACGAGGGAAACGAATCGTAAAAAACCATTATCATTTATCAAATAGCAGCATTCGATGGAACGATGGCAAAGACGAAGAAGAAAAAAAAAATCGAGAAGAAAGATTGCATTAGGGATTGTTTTAAATGCTTTTATAATTAATTTATTGCAAATTATTAATGCTAATTTAAGAAAAAATGACACACAAAACACATTAAAAAACACTGGTTTGGTAAACAAGTTTATTATTCAAACAAGAAAAGACGTAATTATTTAATTAGTCTGCCTGAAATGATTTTATAATTATTAGATTGATTTAACCTATAAATTTTTGTTCCAAATTATTGAATAACGTTGAATAAATATTTAGCAGAAGGGTGAAATTTGAAAAACACGTTTTATTATTCAAAGAATGTCATAAGATACAAGTATTTAGTTAGGATTGCTGCAAATGATTTCACAATTATATTGATGCAACCTATAAATTCTTGTTCCAAATTATTCAAAAATGTAGAATAAATCTTTAGCAGAAGAGTGAAATTTGAAAAACACGTTTTATTATTCAAGGAATGCCATAAGACGTAGGTATTTTTTCTTAACAGTCTAAAATATTTGTAAATAATTCACAACAGCTATAGAAATACCCCATTATTCGCTAAAAAAAGTGTTATACATTAATATAACCATAGAACCAGGATCACCAAAATGGGAGATCACTATGACATCCTAAAAATTGTCACTAATCGGGAAGTGAAGAAATATTGATTTAAATTCGAAAAAATAAGACGATAGTCTACTTTGCCGAATGCACTGCCAATGAATCTTTAAAAAATGAACTGCCATTTCGCATAAAATGTTCTTTTCACAGTTGCCAAAGACGAGCACTCTTTTAACAAATTTAAAATAGTCAAAAATGCTACACGCTTTACATTGAGAGATTAAAAAATTTAACAGTTTAAAAGTTTATTTCATGCATTCATTATGATTCGATAAATTTGAAATCTCATTTTGCAAATTAAGATTGTTTTTTGAAGGCTGTATAGTCGCACGAAATGATGCTTTTTTGCGAATAATAAGCTATTTTCATAACTGATCTAAGTTGGCATCAGTTACTCATGACTTTTACCTGATGTGTGGCCTACCTTTAGCCAGCGCCCTCTATGTTTTTTCTGAAAATAGCGCAAAACGTCAATATGGAGAAAAGTCACAGTCTTGAAAAAATAAAAAGCGCTTGTGGTCTATTTTTAAAAAAAATTTAAATACTAACTCCATAGCTGCATTATTTAAGTTCATAAAAATTTGCAAAAAAAATGGGAATAATGCACTGATTTTGATTATTTTCATCTGGGTGGAAAAATGTCACCAAATCGGCTTTTTTTTAAATTTTTTTTTTAAAGTTACATAAAAATTTTAATATTTTAGTTATTCGTTCATTCTAAAGACGAGATAATTCTTTACATTTACAGCAAGATGGCATATACAGTATAAAATTATATCTTTGCTTAAAGTGTAAAGCACTTAAAATGTGGCTTTTTTATTTTCCTTGGCGAAAGAGTTTTTTTGAAAAAAACATGCTCCTGAAATTAAGACAACAGTTTGATGACGTCATTTAATACAGAAGTTCATACTTCAAAGAACATATTAAAAAATATATAAAAAAAACCTCCCTATTCGTGAGTAATCTCATTTCTTTATGATGCTTTTTCAATACCACCAGTCTGCCTAGCCGTTCTTGGTGATCGAGCTATTTTGTAATTAAGCCGTCATAATCTCAAACGATATTTTTAACGTCGGAGATGATGCATAAAACCGCTCATCTGCTTTGTCTCGACTGGTACATAATTAACTGCTGTTCTTCCTTTCTGTTTCCCTCCCCGCTACTATTTTTTATACTTATATACAATTCGGAAACTTTCATAAATAATAGCAGGATAATAAATGATACTTTTAATAGAATTTTTTTTTTATTAAGTATCATTTTTTTAAGGTCCTGATAGCCTTGCACTAATGAAATGAATAAAGGTAGGGAAACAAATATTTGCATCACAAAAACTTGTTACTACTGGCAACGTAATAAAATGTTGATGTAATTTACCCCCAATTTTATGTGGATTATTTCAGTAATAAAACGAGTTTAATATATTAGCGGTAACCTTTATTAAAACTTCCTATTTAGCTTCGTCGTTTATAAATCGTTTCCACAAAAAGCTTATCTTAACGTTATCTTAATAACGTTTTCGTAAACATTTAATTTAATGATTTAAACTATATTGCAGATACATTTCCACATCGTCTAAAAAAAATTGCATTGAACTGAATGCTTTGTTTATAAGCACAACAGCTGCCAATGGCTATACTATGCCGAAATTTTTGCATGCTTAAAATAACGAAATCGTGAAGTGCTATAAACTAAATGCAATTTGTAGGGTAACTACAAATAGAAAATGAGTCTTGAGCAGCTTTATAATGATCTTCCATTAATTTTAATTCTCCTGCACTATGGTTTGCTAATATTATATTATATTATCACTTGATATTACTATATTTATATTATATTTTGATATTGATATAATATTATTTCTTGAGCTCCAATGAGATACCTGCAAGTGACGTAGTGTGTGTATCTCGATCCTGATTGGTTGTCGAAAGTGGCATTTGCTTACATTAGCAGCTGTTCTTTCCATTCTATTTCAAGTAAGCCAAGCCCATCAAAAATTAATTCTCCTAAGTGGCACCATTCTAAATTCTTTCCCAAAGATTTTTTAAGTATATATTTGCACAGAGACTTAAGACAAAGATCGGCACAAAGCCATATGGAACATAAACTAATTATGCATCGATGTTGCCAGGTTCACAAAATAAAGATATATCACGGTTACAATAAAATATATAAACAAATAATAAATCTAAGTTAAGTAAAAAGAAGTAGAAGAGAAAGAATTATATTTCAACAAAGTCGATGAGCGATACGGCCCTGTATTTAATTAACTTATCGTTAATTAACATTCTAACTCATGTAGAGAAACCTAGCTCAACTTCAATCCGCCATTTTGCTGATAAAGATTAGCTGGCGCTGACGTCATAGGTCACATGTGTGGGTATGGGAGGTCCTTTTCTTGATGTAGTGCAAGTAGCCAATTGCTGAGGAGGCAAACAATAGTTGAAAAAGGCGATAACTGTATAGTTTGGTCCATGAACTTGTCAAACGGTTTAAATAAAGGAGAAAAATAGAGGAGGCAATTATTCTCTTACGATTTGGTTTAGGAGAATATCGGGTTGCAAAAATAAAAAGCAAATATTATGGGTACTACCGTAAGATTAGGTTGCTCTAGGAGAAATCGGCTAAACAGAGACTGTAATAGTCTCTTTTTACAGCACGGTTATGGTTCGAAAACCAGACCAAGTTTCCTTGGTTTACTGTAAATCAAACTAGTTTACGGGTCCCAATCTATTTTTAAAAAATATCAGGGACAAATATCCGATTATGTCGGGAATGGTACAATACGAAATACATATTTTATTTTTTTACGGGATTTCAAATGAAACTTTTTATTTTTAAGGTAATAATTCTTTTCCTCGGTGCAGGCATTTGGTGCAAACTATTTGAAAAAAGCGTCATAAGAAAGAAAAACCTACTTTGATGGATGCTGCCGGAGTGTTGGGGGAAAAAAAGAAAGTGCATAGCCCGAAAACATTTTCATGAAAAATAAATGAAGACCGAATACTAGGCTCTGTTGGTCTGTCAGATAGTGAAAGCAAGTCTATGTGATGATGTGCAGAGAGAGAAATAGGTAACGAACCACCCTTTTAACCTTCCTTCTCTTTTTTTTCTCTCTCGCATTTTTATAGTAACAGCCTCGTGCAACGCTTTGATCGGCCACTAGCCTGCGGCCGCCAATAATAATCGCCAAAGAACGAGAAGAAAAAAATTTCTCTGTACTTTTTCTTTGATGCCTCTCGCATCTTTTCTGTTATATAGATTTTTGCCCCTTTCTTTAGTTTTTCCCGTTTATATTTTTACAGGATTTCACATTTTTTCTTCTTTAGATTTCAACTTTCGTCACGATTGATATTCTCCACGGGATTGGGTAGAGGTTGCGAACTATTTTTTGTTTCTTCTCAAAAATTGGCAGACGGTAAAGGAAAAAAAAAAGAAGAAAAAAAAGAGAAGGGGATAAAAAAAAGGGGGGGAGGAGGTAGAAACAATATTGAGGGAGGGGGGAGTTTTCACTCGTGAAGTAAGCATGTTTAATTCACTCGATGTTTAATTTTTGAATGTAAGCATATGACTAGAAATGTACAGAATGCTCTACAACCATTACCCATAATGAACTTGAGTTCTTAGAGGGGTGGGGGGGAGCATATGTACACATTATCGAACATAATATTTAAAAAGGAAATAGGAAAAACAAACAATATAGTGATAATCCGTATAGTTAAAAGGCATTCACTGAAATCAGTATTCGAAAATACTTGCTTAAGTAGAATCCAAGACTAAAAAAAAAAATAGTAGACCCAAAAGTTAAGTATTGGCATGGCCAAAAATAAATAATAGTACAGTACCCTGAATAGTATTATCCGATAAATTTTCTAAAATAATTATTGTACGTGCCAGTGAATCCAAGACGTATGGAAAATTTCATTTGGATTATTCGAATTTTTACGAGTGCTAATTCAAACTGCAGCAAAGGTATTCAATGAAATATTAGCCGATTTAGATTTCAGCTATCCTTATCTGGATTATCATTATAATTGCCAGTACGGATCTAAATAAGCACGAAGTCCAAACTACAGGAAGTTTTTACACGAAGTACGGGTTAACAATTAATATGGCCAAATGCGAATCATTTGGACAGAAGTAAATATCTTTCTCGGGTTATTAACCCTAGCAGCAAAATAACTTGGGTCCTCATTGGGCCAATATTCACGAATCTTGGCTCAATAACGGTTCAAAAGGAAGTTATTTTTCCGATATTGGCCACATATAGAATTTTCCGATTCGCCCGATATTTTATATCCATTATTTAGCCAATATAGGTTCGATATTGGCAATGTAGGCCCTATATATGCCATTCTAGGACCAATACTTTAATTTTATTTTATAACCGTCGTTGAGCAGCCGACCCAATTTTTAGGTTTACGACTACTAATGTTCGAATCCGTATCTTTGTCATTTTGAACCCAATCTAGAAGACAAGGGAACTCCTGGATCGAGTATAGGGAGAAATTTGCCTTCGTGGAGGATTTCTTGATGGAGCTAACCCGCACTTGCGTTGCATAGAGAGGAAGACGACGAGAACTTCCCACGGTAAGATTGACGGCAAGGGGACTCTAACCCATGATCCGTCTACCACTGAGGATATTTCACGTCAGCACTGTGGTCGGAGCAAGCCGGATGCGGATTCATATCGACCAGCCATTGCTGGATTCGAACGCTCTATTCCCTGAGCTATCGCGGCTCTAGGACCAATATTAAAAAATTTAGACATCCCAATATTGGTCCCTCTGTGCATGTTCATATAGAACCCATATTGAGCCAAACTGGGCCAAGGAAAAATTGTTGCTTGGGCTCTTCCGATCAATTTCTCAGTTCTTATCGCATAAATATTTTTTTTTTTATTACTACCGCATGGCTTTTTAAACTCCTGTACTCTCATAAAAGTTTTCATGCGACCCTTATGTTTGCCAACAATTATTTTTAAGCAGTCGCCTTTTTAAAAAAAAATTAGTTGCCACGTTTAAAAAATATTCACTTTTTTTTTAAAAAAAAGAATAAACAGCTACAGTCACCTCCCCTAGGTTTTCGAAGCAAATAGTGGTATTTTAGTTTCCAGTGGATGTCTGGGCAGCTAAAGTTTATGCATTTAAAGTAGTCAGAA
This sequence comes from Parasteatoda tepidariorum, assembly GCF_982258835.1. Taxonomy (NCBI): domain Eukaryota; kingdom Metazoa; phylum Arthropoda; class Arachnida; order Araneae; family Theridiidae; genus Parasteatoda; species Parasteatoda tepidariorum. The sequence continues at coordinate 108,087,613 of NC_141761.1, read as the reverse complement.
AAATACGATATATCAGGTAACAAAATATCATCGGCTGAGAGCCAAAATTTACAAGGAAAAAAAAATGAAATTATTCTCCCGTAAACTGAACATGAGAGATTCGGTTGAATCTTGGAATTATATTACAGATTATACGTACAAAGATAATGTTAAATAGAAAATCATATTTAGTGAAATAAATATATTTTAAAAACAATGATAGTAAGAAAAATAGTATAGAATTAAAGTTAATTATCGTAGTACGCTTTTTTTTTTTTTTTTTGTGAATTTTTTCGGTTTTGCTGCTCCCGTAGCAATCTTAATACGTTTCAAGAAACTCTGAAATTTCTATAAGTGGGATAGGGGAAAAAAAGCGGTCCCTAATTTAGGAAAATTTTCAAAAACTACATTAAAACCAAAAAAGAAAGAGAGAGAGCTTGCAAAATCCAGCAGCTGAGTTACCTAAATATAAAGACCCTTCAAACCACAATTTTTTAAACAACTACATTTATTTTTATATTCATTTCCTATCAAAATAAACGTCCTTAGAAACTAAACCTTAAATTTAATATCTCCAGACAACGAGTGAATCAGAAACAAAGAGTAATTAAAGCATTTGTTTCCATGATTGAGAACAGCCCCACTTCGAACCAAGGTAAACGAACGTAATTTTGAAAAGGGTCCGCCCCATCTAGTTTGCTGGGGCATCACTCATTAGGCAAACGAACCTGCCCGAGTCACGTTTTCACAATTACAGCGAATATATACAGAGCGGGCTACAAAATCTTCTCTCTCGTTAGTGGAAAAGTATAAGACAAATAACAACAGCAATATGAGCGAAAATGGCAGTCACGGAGTTTTTAATGATACCGAGGGATAATAGTTTCTCTTTTTTACCTTTTCTTAGTCGCAAATGAAGGGATTTTAGCAAGGATTCATCGTCACTCGTTAAATTTTGAAGCCATGTTGTATTTTCGGTAATTTTATTCGTAAAGTACAGTTAGAACTTTCCAGGTGAGGAGGTATTTTATCGCGGAGATGAAGATGACGGTAAATTAACAACTACGGTTCCTGGAAGGAATCTGACCATTAAAACTTCGGTTGGTTGTCGCCTTAAGTAAAGTTTGATATTTTTATATATTATTCGAGCTTCCTTTATTATTTTAAGTTTATCAGGACATTTGGATCATTAGGCCTGAGCTTTCTAAAAAGTAATAATATATTTGTTTAATTTATATTATTTAGAATAATTACATGATAAATTATACTATGGTCCGAAAGAGAAGAACCTGAACACTTCCTGTAAGAAACCATTTTACACAAAATATTTTTACCAGTGATCGCCAAAACCGTCGAAATCGGGTTTATAAGAAACAAAGACATGTTATTAAAGGGTCGGGATAGCCTGGTTGGTAGGGAGCTGGACTTCGCCGGCCGAAAACTTCCCGTGTAGTAAATGGTGACTCTAGCACGTTAAATCAGTCGGATCTGAAAATCCTCCATGTTCCTAAATTATACCTCTGGGGATATCGGATTGGAGATTGACAGTTCTCTGGTTCAGGTCAAAATTACGAACTGTGGATGAATGAATGGATGTATGAGAGTGTCCGCCCTTTAAACGGATGTGACGCATGGGCGTGGCAAAAGTCGAATTCTTGGTCGTAGATGGCGCCACTGGAAACACGAGCAATCGCACCCCCAGTTCCTTCATGGCATACGACCAACAACAAAATATTATCAAGGGTTAGGAGATCTTGCATGCGAGCGAAGTCGAGCACTTTACGGTAGAACTGGTTAACGAGGACCGATACCGCGCACCGTCAGTCCCTACGCACGCTGATCTAAGTGGTCAACCACCCGCTTACAACCGTATTTTTACTATCAGTCCACTGAGGGACCGCTGTTCTGTAGAAATAAAAACGTTCGATTAACAGATTGCTAAAACATATTCTCCGCAAATAGACGCAAAATTGTAAAAGTCGGACGTCAAAATATAAGTCACTTGAGGGCGGTATTAATATTAACTATCGCAAACATCACGACATCCATAAATCTTCAGCGGTCGCAAAACGCATCCAATTTACGGACCAAGTCACTTTAGATCGAGGAGAATGGTGGCATGTCTGTTGCCATTTCTGCAAATTTATTTCAAGATTTAGATCTCGACTGAAAGTGAATGGTACGGATACCTAATCTCATGAAGTGCCGCTCGTCTTGGGGGTCATGACGGAGATTTGCATTAACCCCCGAGGGGGATATCTTGATGTAGCTTTGCGTCATAACTCAATCCCCGACGTCCCTCATTGTCTTTCTAGATGACGAGGCGCATTTTTCTTGCTTGTGGCTCACCCCACTTAAAGTGCATCAGAATCTATATCGTACTTCCAGATCTGTCCCGCAAACGAACAGCACTTTTCCTGATTGAATGGTGCAGGGAGTCTTTTTGGGTGGCTTTAGTGTACATTAATATTTCCTTACCACTCTGCTACAAAAGGACGGAGCGAATGGGTAGATTTAATATCTTCCACCCAATCTCTTATTTGTTTTATGTCGCTTTCTGCCATATCCCTTTTTTTTTTCTCTCTCTCCCGATTTTATACATCATATTCCGTCTGTTTTTTATGAGCCTTCTCCTGGAATGGGGAAGATGTAGATGCATCAACTCCCGGATTTACCGCAGTCGTATATCTTGGGTTTTTAGAATCGGATTCGAAATGAGATTCAAAGCCGGGTGGGGGAGGGAAATCGTCACGTGCCGGAGATATACTCCTTTGGAGATATATCACCCGGTTACCCCCCCCCCCTCATCTTCTAAATGTCCTCGTCTGTAACTGGCATCACGTGAACAGAATATATCCTTACATTTTAATGTCCTGATTTTTTTCCTTCCTCAGATCGAATGTAAAACTGGCGCCGACTTCGCATTAGGATTAAGATACTTCCTAAACATGAGGAATCCTTGTAAGGTTTTATGTCGTTAAGACTTGCGCTTGTCAATATCAGTGATTCCGCTAGACTAAGAAAACAAAGACGTCCTTAAGATCCCAGGACTTCCAAAATCCTTCATAATTAAAAGCAGATCGCTACTTTCAAGTATAAACCATTTTAAATTCGAGGATTCCGTTCATTGACTGACAAAGCAAAGAATTACAAAACGAGGGGAAAATTTTGGTCTCATTCCTGATTGTGACGTTTGAAAATAATTAACTAATCAGTTTTTTTTTTAAGGTTTTGCTTACACTGTCCAAGTTCTAGAATCCGAGAAATTGGAGGAATTGGAGGAACACTATTCAAGTTCTTGAATGACACTGATGGGTCGGACGAAAAACCTGAGCATGCGCATTGTTCATATTCAACATTAATAAAATCATACTTACATGAGTTTAAAATTACTAAATAAATCATAATAAAATCATAATAACACAAATAGACCCTAACAGATTAATTTATTTGGACTAAAATATATGAAAACGGACAACAGAATGACATAATGTGATGCCTGCTTGTTGACGTCACTAAACTTACGAAGCTGATTGGTTAAGGGAGGAAAAACTTGGATGAAAAGTAGAACATGCTCTACTATCCGGCAAAGTGATAGTTTACACGATCCAAGCTCAAAGCAAAACAAGTTTCCATCAATTTCAATCAATCTTCGTCCAACAACTTGGATCGTATAAACAGGCCTTAAATCATTCGTTAAGGTTTTGATACAGCTACTAGAAACAACTCAACATAACTTCATTCCATCCTGATGCAGCATCAGGATGGAATGCAGGGTTTAGATATTCTAAAAAATTGCCGCATTACAAATAGTTCAAACTGCCATGAACTCGAAACCACAGGTGAAGAACTATAATCACTTTTTTCTTCCAAAGGTCCCTAAAAATTTAAGTTTCGTAATCTAATGTTTCAATGTTGTTTCCAGATCAGGGGTCTGTCCAGTCCAAGTTTACTACCGTTTCGGTACCTTCGCAAATTCAACCTCCACAAGTTCACTAATTCAAACGGTAGTTTCACAAAATATTTTATCTTAAAATTTTATTTTTGTATCCGTAAGAAACGATAAATCCATATTTTTGTGTTGATTTTTTAATATAATTTTTAATTTTCACAAAATACGCCTAAATTTTCACAAAATAGGTAACTTTCAGAAAAAACTAGACAGACCCCTGCAGATGTTCGTTTTTTGGTTAAAATAATACTAAAATCGTCGTATTACTATAATCGTCGCATAATAGGGTTGTAATCAATTGCGAAATTAGCCACAGATATAGCCATGCATTTCTATTCTGTGTTATGATATTTTATTACCTTATAGCGATTTCTGGAAATGGCGGTTGATAAAGAAGACAATAGTATAGTATAAATGAATTTTTAAATTGTTAAAGCTGTTTGATGTATACTTTTCATTAATATAGTAATCATAATCTGTAATAATTATCACAATTTCACAATCTGTAAAGCTCTATGTATTGAAACAGGATTTTATAGAAAGACAATATAAAAATAAATACGCAAATCAATATTTGCGTGTATAGTTTCAATAGTATCATTCAGTAGATTTTTCTGTAAATTGAGAGAAAAATTATAGATGTAAAACAAAGAAAATGAAGTTAAAAAAAAACTTTGATACCTTTAGTTTATTCGATAATTATTGATTAAAAATTATCTTCGATACTATAAGAATTCGTGTTCCTGTAAACACCGTTTTAAGACTACAACATAATTGCAACTGGCAATGAAGACTACACTCCATCTGCAGTAGATTTTACAAATTTACTATATTAGATTTTACAGTAAATGGAGCCCGTAAACCTATCTACTAATAAAAACATAAGATATTTTCTTCTTTGGTATTAGGATATAAATAGAACAGTACAATGGCAGATCAGCAGACAATAAGTAATAAAATTTAATGATTAGATTGAAAAACGTTGTTCTTAAAAATAAAAAAATAGATACAAAAAGCAAAATGAAAAGTCTATAATAAATAGACCAGCATTTTGGCAGTTCTTCCGGCCATGGCCTAAGAGATTAATAATCTAAAAGCAAACGATAACAAAAACAAATAACCGAAGAAACAATGGAACGCGGCCAATTTTTATCCGAAAAATTGTACACAAAGATGCATTACAGCATCTGTATTCTTTTGTAGGATATCCAAAAACGAATAAATAAGCAGCTTTAGAATATAATCCGATCAATAAAGAGAGATTCGTAGACAAACGTTATCTTTAATCTTATGAAACATTTCGGAGTAATAATATCACACTAGCAAAAAACTAAGTTTACTGTTATTTGCAACATAACAAAAATGAAATTTTATAACAAACTAGGAGGCTTCGCCCCCTGCTCGCTTGCGCTCACCAACCCCCGGAACTGCTTTCACAGTTCATTTCGGATTGCTTCGCAATCCAATGCTCGCTTTGCTCGCTCATTGGATACGTTCTTAGCCTCTAGTTTTTGCATACTTTTTTGAATACTGAAGTTCCGAAAACTTTTCACTGTAGAAAATTCTAAACCTGTACATTTCAAAATTAATTTGAAATTGCAAACAGTTCACATATTTTTCTTAATCACACTATTCTAAATTTCAGTTGTTGAGAAAAGTAACTGTTGAAAGTTTTGTTTTAAAGTCTTTCCCACCAGAGGGCTAAAGCCACGTGTTGTAAAACAATATGAAATAGTAGTCTGCCACTGAACGCCGGATGTAAAGCATCGGCTTTGATGAAGATAATTTTGTATTTTTAATTCTCTGAAGGGTGCCACCTTAATAATATGGAATTTGTAAAATAAATGTATATATTTTTGATTGTTGATGAAGCCCATCATTTTGTGTTTTCATCAGTGTTCAGAAGCAGAACAACTATAAGTTTTTTATTTTATCACAAAAAAATAAAATGCATAAAAAACAAAGAAAAGAGTAAGAAAATGAGTATAGTCATAGAAAAAGTTAAAATTATAATGTAGTATTTGTCAGTTAAAGTAAAACTTTTTGCTTAAAACATTGCTAACAATTCAAATTTCTCCGAGGCAATTTTAAAGTATAAATTAAGGTAGTATTGTTAAGTTGAAACACAATATTTTTAGTTTTGATGTCAACAATACAATTCAATTTTTCACAAAAACGATTGTTTCCATTGTTAAGTTCAATGTCAACAATTCAAATTTTTCTGAGGCAACTCTTAACCTCTAAATATTATTTTTTTTATGTACACATTTCTAAATGTCAGTATTCAACCACAAAACAACTTAAAGTCCTCAAATTTAGCATGAAGTTGTAAAATGTAATGAAAGAGGGTCATAGCAATAATGAAAGTAGAAGTAAAGTTAGTACTGTAAAATTAAAACAATATTTTTAATCAATGAGCCAAGTTCTTCAAGAAGCAGTTATAGAAGTAGGTTGTTTATTTAAAACTTTTTATAGAATTTCTTTAAGAACACAATTGTTAATTTGGGCATTTGGCGATACAACACTTTTAGAATTGAAGGATTTGTTACGTCAAGCGCTCAGGTATCATAATTTTGATCTAGTTGCGCTTCTATGTCATTTTGATTTATGTTGCTAAGTTAACTTTCAAAAAATTCTATGGGTGGCAACAGCATTTTTATTTTTTAAGTTGTATATTTTTATTTCTTTTAGAATTCGTAATTTTTTTTAGCGAAATGTTTTTTAACCTAACAGAATTCTTTGCCGACTGTTTTCTCTATGAATGAAGAAAATAAAGTAAATATTTAACTGTTGTGAAAAGAATCTTATTTAGTTGTACAAAGTACTTCAGCCAAATTGTGGGAGCCACGTAAGAGAATTATATATATTAGATCAGAAACACATCATTAAAAGGCAGAATGCTCTGGTGTTTTCAAAACAAAGCAAACGTTGCCACCGGCGGAAAAGAAATACAGCCGAAATTTGGGAGCCACGTAAGAGAATTATATATAATAGATAATACTGATAGCGTAGATGGAGAGCAATTTTTCCCAAAACGTAATTTGAAAGGTAAAAAAAAAATTTCGTTTTAAATACTATGTGAAATTTACAATGAAAGTCATGGTGGTAGTTAGATTGTAAAAGAAAAAAAAATCAACAAAAAAGTTTTGATCGCCTTATTACTATCACTGTTTACCCATTGGTCAAATGCTTTTTTTTTTCTGGATTGACTCTGATAAACGCCACATCATTTCAAATAATGAGTTGCAAAAACTGTCTCAATGGATGTTTGTTGTCGGATTGATGTTCATATCCAGCCTATGTACGTGTTTCAAGACGTCACAAAATATTTACCCTTGACGGTGATTTTGATGTAAGTATGAATGCTTTTCCTTCTTCAGCATTCATACTTACATCAAAATCACCGTCAAGGGTAAATATACGTTAATAATAAAAAGAATATAAAAAATACTTTAAAGCGACAGCACATGAACGTAATAAAAAAAACTATTATAATTTTTTGGAAAATAATAGATGGAAAATTTTTAATAGGCAGTTTAAGTATTTGACGCGCACTATCAAAATCAATGTAATTTTTTGATGGATTCATTCGGATTAGTTATATAAAGATTAAAGTGTAAGCAAACTCAATTCTGTTGCATTTAGCATACCCATATTGACGCAATCCCTTTATGTTATATTCACTGATTTATAAATACCCCAAAAAATTTCACTTACCTGGTTCTTCCACTTTTATTCATCCCGTACGAAGAATAGGTTTTCAGGTAGTATTATTGTATAATTCTTTTGCGATAACGTAACTACGATCAATAACGTAATAACGATCGAACGTAATTGCGATGACGTAATAACGATCATTAAACGTAAGTAGAGCATATTGTATTTTCCACCCTTTTGAAAAGCAATCTGTATACATATGAATAGTATACATATACAGCAGTATATACAGTTCAATAAAATGTCTTAAGTTTAAAAAAATAAGGGCTAAGATTTCCTTAAGGATGGAACAAATTTGCCCCGTATTTTGGTTCAAAAATCGATTCAAAGTTGAGCCAATTTTTCCCAGAATGGTGTAATTTTGTAAAAAAAATTTTGGCTTTACAGTAAGCAAGATAAATGAAGTACTTTTTTCCCAAAAAAATAAATAATAATTTGACTTTTTAAAAATTTGTCATTTTTCACCCAGAAGAAAATTATTAAAAACATATAAATAGTTTTCAATTTTTACATAAGTTTAAACAATGCAGCGACGTATTACCTTTTAAAATATTAAAACATGAGATTTTTTTTACTTATTTTTTATTTAAACTTGCGTATTTCTTCAAAGTGAAGCTTTATGCCATTTTTATGAAATCTTTCCATTTGCCTGTTTCGTTCGCTTTCAATTTCGTATAACTAAGTTAACATTAAAAATAAAATGTGTTAAATAAATTATGAGTTGTTCTGAAGACGAAAAAAAAATTTTGATGGCATTTCTAGGATTCGCAATTATCTGTATGCGCTAAAAATCAAGAAAGTCGCAAAATGATTGCGTTATTCTTTCTCCTTCTGAGGAAAAAAAAAGCTTTTTCTCATTTGAAACAAATGGGAGAAGAAAAAAAAGCGTGTCTTAAATAAAGAAAAATAGGATGGAAAATTATGCCCATTAAAGTTACAGTTAATTTTTTTTTTCCAGTTTTCTTTTTCTTTTTACTTTTCAGTCGTATGCAAACTAGACGCATTTTTCCCTATCTAGGGAATAAATATGTAAGGATTTTCTTTAAAGGGAAAAAGTTCAATTTCGGACGTGAACACAAGCAAAAGGAAAGGGAGCAATTTTCATTTGATCATTGTATTTACAAAACCTTCCTTCTGGTCCCTTTGATGTCTAAAAACTTCTCATTTTTCTCGTCTCTTTCTCTTCTTTTTTGGTGGAAAAAAAAGTGTAAAAAAAGGGGAAAAAAAGAGACCGCACGCAAATTTGCAGAAAAGATCAAAGGGAAGAATTCCCGTTTGTGAAGAACATTAGATTAAAAACTGACGAGCGGCGAAAGAAATGAGGGAAATATTCAAAAAGTAGAAAGGGGGGGAAATGTATATGTATAAAAGTATATTCCAGTAGACGAAAAACTTTGAAAAAGCCAAGAGTTTCGTACCTTTCAAGATACATTCCGCATTTATGAAAGAATCACCCGGGGGCCTGACTGATTAAACTTCGAATGCAAACTGCATTTGAAGATATAAGTACAGAAAAACCTCAAATAATAAGCAAATCGAAGAAATCATCAAGTACTTCGAAGAATCTGTTGAGAATTAAACTGATCTAAAATGAGAATCAAAATTATTCAACCATCGACCGTCAGTTGGAAATCACTTGCAAGACTTGAAGGGGGGGATTGAAATATTGCACTTAAATTTAAACTCATACTTGGTGCCTGGAACTTAAACAAGAATTCTTTGCGCTATAAATTTGATATATTGAACGATAGTTCGAATATTTTGCTGTATTAATTCGATACATAGAAGTACATGCACTTATTTTATTTTTTAACCGTCGTTGAACAGCAGACCCAATTTTCAAGTTTACCACTACTCATGTTCAACTCGGTAGCCTGGTAATTCTTAACCAATCCAGAAGACAAGGAAACTCTTGGATCAGTACCCCCAGAGGTTTGATTTGTTATGGAAGCATGGATAACTTTGTGACCCGACAGATTAACGTGCATCAATCACCATTTACTACACTGGGAGTCTTCGGCCGGCGGGGATCGAACTCTCGACCTCTTGGACAAGGGCCCAGTGCCAGATAACTATACCAACCAGGCTATCCCGACCTAGCTAACGAATTAGAAACCTGAGTGATTTTTTATTAAATGTTCGTTAGCGTTTAATGATTTGGTGGGAACCGTAATGGCTCAGGGGATAGAGCGTTCGCCTTCCAATGAGGTGAACCGGGTTCGAATCCCAGCGATGGCTGGTTGATACGAATTCCACACTTAGCTCGCACTGACCGCAATGCTGACAAACAATATCCTCAGAGGTAGACGGATCATGGCTTGGAGTTCCCTTGCCGTCAGGTTAACTGTGGGAGGTTTTCCCACAGCTACGCAAATGTTGTTCAGTTCCATCAACAACAACAAAAAAAGTCCTCCACGAAGGAAAAGTTCTCTTAGGCGTTCCCTTTTCTTCTGGATTGGGTTCAAAATTACAAGGCTTAGGAGTTGAACATTAGTAGTCGTAAACCCAAAAATTGGGTGCGCTGTTCAACGACGGTTATAAAATATAAAATAATGATCTGGTGGAAGTATCATGTCATGATATGGGGCATGTTCTGCGGGTCTGGAATGGGTGCCCTGTTTCTCGAGAAAACGGACACATTGGCAGATAATATGGCACGTTGTACCATATTATCTTTTTAATTGCTAAGTAGAATGGAACGTATAAATTTAATGCCGAAATCCAGAACTGTTAAAAATATTGCTGCACGTTGTATCAAATCTTTCCTACACGTATGGTACAAACATTGTATGCAACTTATAAAACATGAAGAAAAATATTTTTTTATCGAAAAATATCAGAACTATTAAAAAATGTTCACCCAACTTTAATTTTTTTTTTTTTTTTTTGTAAACATGTAAAGCGAGGGGGAAAAAATTAAGAAATTGAACTGTTAAAATACTTGTGGAATAAGAAAGTCGTTCAGATTTATTTAACATATGTGAGGGGAGTTAGTTTTAACAATGACAGATTCAAATAAAAAGTTTGTTTCGATGCATTTATAAGCTAATACATCACTGCCAACAGATATTCCATAATTTTTTTTAATTTAATTTAATATGATTTTTGACTACCTCTACATATAATCGAGTTAAATAACATATATATGCTTGTTAGTTGTGTTTAACATGTGAAAAACATATTTCTGCTTACAATTATATTTTAAATATCTCTTAAATACCACTTGGAAAAATTATATTCGGGCAGAGTAAAAGTTGGCAAGTATACAAATATAGTAAAAATCTGTGCTTGTCTGATTACACTATTTTTATTTGGCTTCAGAATTTGGTAGCTAGTTAAAACTTGGACAATGTATATATTAAATTTTAACTAATAGAATAGAGTTTACTTTTACACTTTGAATAAATTATGAGCTCATTATGATAGTTATATAATTCAAAAACAAAAATTAAAGAGCGAGGGCTGCATAAATTAAAATTCCGAAATGTAATCTTTTAGTTGTTAGTCTTACCAAAAGAGAAAAAAACTGTAAAGAATGTGGGGAAAAAAGCGCTACTTGGAGCTAAAGTTGTGTGGAAAGTTCTAAAATTAAGTTTTGCATCTGTCAGGTCTCTTGTGACATTCTCCCCCCCCCCCCCGCACAATAAAAGGATTAAACTTTTTTTTTTCTTTTGCCCAGCCTTTAAATTTTTTTTTTTGCCCCCTTGAGGTTTCCCGTAATTTAAGAAACTTTTATTGTTTTTAAATAGCATAACTCTACAGCAGTGTTTCCCAAACTTATGACTTTTGTGTACCCTTTCTACCGCTGTGTACCACTAATTTAAAAATGAATGTACTTTTTATTATAAAAAAATTGCACAAAAGTTAAATATCACAACTGGCTGTTGACACCACTAATTATTAACTGTTAACTCTGCAAAAAGTAGCCAATAGAAAAATACGTAATCGTAAATTTTCATGGCTAGCTTTGTTTTTTAAAAAAAAAATTTTGAAATTTTCGCTTGTTGTAAGATATTTTGCATAAGAGCCTCCACTAAACTGTTCCCGTACCCCTGGGGGTACGCGTACCACACTTTGGGAAACACTGCTCTACAGTATATATTTGGCAACTAAAGTCTACATAACGTTTATGGGGTTTTTCAAGCCAAGTTTGCCATTACGTACAAACAATACCGGATTCTGGAAAATACAAGTTACCGAAGATACACGCATGAAACACCATAATATAGCATATACAAATAGTCCTCATTACTCATTTGTTAATCACCCTTCGTAAAAATGGATTTGACATTTTTTTTCCTGTTGGGTACCGAGTCACGTCTGAATACATGAGAACTACTAGGACTAGGCTGATTCGGTAGCTATATTTGCTATCGCTTGTATACCGATTATACACATATGAAACATCAAAATATTTCATTTCTGTTGGGTACTATGGGAACCATTGTTGTACTATCCAAAGTAATGCTCATCATCGTGCGTGTAGGCATCGATGTCAACGATGAATCGGTAAACATGGCGCGTGTAGACATCGATGTCAACGATGCATCGGTAAGCATGCACGTATCTCGGTAAAACGCAATTTTCGATCTAAACATCGCATCGGCGATGATTACATAATATCGATGTATCGCCCAGTTCTACTTGTAGTACCCTTGTCTTCTCCATTGAGTTAAAACTTACAAGAATGCGGAGTTGTAAATTTAAAATTGGGTCAGCTGTTCAAAGCTGGATGTAAAATGAAATAAATAAAATAAAACTGGCTTTTTTTTCTTCATTAGCAGCCCCCGTTTTCTCACAAAAAAAAAAAAAAAAATTTATTGAGTAGATTTTTCACAATTTCGCAAAATGGGATCTTTTACGAAAAGACTGACTCCTTTAAATAATTATTTGCACAATAATTGTTTTGAGCAAATTGTTCCAATGAAGTACTCTTGTAGAAATTTTTATGTGAATACCAGACGAAAGAAAGGCAAAATTTGTACTCCATCTTGTAAAGAAAGCACCTCTATCTACCTGATGAATAAAGATGACTTCCATTTAACCTTTTTTTTCTTTTTCTTCTTTTTTTCTTTCTCCTTTCTGATTTCAGCTAAGAAAATATGACATACAATTCGACCTTCTTTTTTTTTCTCTTCTATCTTTTTCTATTTCTTTTGTAGCATTCGAAGGAGGAAAATGGAAAAATGAATGGAACAAAAATAAGCATTGCATTACGCTTTTATTGAAGGAAGGCGGAAGTTGCAGCTTCAAATTTTACAATAAGACAGTGAAAATCTCTGCGCGTTGGATTGCAATTTCGACGGAACTTTGGATTTTTTACGGATTATCTCTCTTCCCGAGCGAAAAAGTTTGAAAAATAGAGAAAAAAATTGAAGTAGATTTTTCCATCCCTCCGCTGCTCAAAAGGTTCTGGAAAAAATATAGCTAAAAATATTAATTTACTTTTTCGTTTGCCGAATAAGCGATTGTGAAAGAAAATATATATTTCCTTATTTTTCAGGAGGTTAATAGAAAAAAAATTTAGTAAATAAAAATAATTTTTTTTTGTTTAAAAAGGCGGGTGCTTTTTAAAAATTGGAAGAAACGAATTCGGAAGAAGAACAAAATCATGTATTTTAAGTTTTAACATTTTTAAATCTTAATACAATTCATAAATTGCATCATTAAATTCCTACTATTGTTTCACACCATCCCTATATATCTTGTTCAAATTTTCAATAGTTAATAAAATACTTTTCTTTCATCCACTCAAGTTCAGATACACTTTTTTTTACACTTGTAGTGGATGACACTTGATGTTAGCACAGTTTTTTCTTCAAATATTAATTCATTCATTAAATAGGGATGCGCGAAAAAAGAAATGGAATATTCTCACTGGTTAAGCGTTAGTCATTGTTTTAAATTTTACTAGAAGGTATTCAATTTCTCACACATTTTAAAAATAATATTAATGATAATGTCTAACTTATAACTAACTCTATTTGAACACAAAAAAAAAATAGTTTATTGCGCACATTTGAATATTTTATATCCGCTGTGTCATAAATTCAATAAAGAACATGACGTGACAACACGTGTGGTCCACGTCACCAAATTTATACTTTTATAGTTGTCTGATACCGCGCGACTTTTTGAAGTTATACTTCTTATGCGACTTCCAACAAGGTTGCGTTAAACGTTTAACGCTACATTTTTATTGGCCGGGAAATCACGTGGTAGGATCCAGTTTTCCCTCATTCATTACCATATTCTTTTGGTTCTCACTAGCATAAATATAATAAAAGTATTGTTCCCCTATAAATATTTTTTTAGTTTTTTTTTATACACATATAATTTAACGAGCTATGAGCGATAAGCAGATAGCTCGCCGCACTTAACTATACTCAATGCTCAATATAATTTAATAGGGTAGTATTTTTTATTTTCAAATTTAGTGGATAACAATTGTGAAAACAATCCCACGGACAATGCGACGGATTTTAGGTTATGTCAAGGTACGTCTCTTGTGAATATCAATTGGTTGTTAGGTTTTTCTCTTCTGAAATTACATTATGACGCATTCACATACATTATTAATACAAATACATTTTCCATGGCGAGACGATGAGGCAGGCAACCACAAGCACTTCCACTGGTTCAAGAGGTCCACGAGGGAAAAATGCACAATATTACCGTTATTACACAGCACGGAAGCGAGCGGAGCAGAAAAAAGAGTCGTTGAATAGAACTAGTGATCCTTCTACGACTGCTGATTCTTCTGCAATTAACGTCGCTGGTTGCGAAGTTTAACTTCTTCCGCGCGGAGGGACTCCACGCACTATTTTTTTTCTTCCAATTCCTACTATTAGTTCGCACTCTCCCTATATATATCTTGTTCAATTAATAATAAATTCTTTTTAATCATCCATTCAAGTTCAAATACATTTTTTTTTAAACTTGTAATGGAATAACACTTTATGTTAATGCAGTTTCATATGGGAGAAAAAATTTTAATGATTTAATAAAACGTAACTAAAAGATAAATTTTTCATTGTTGACCTAAGTAGAAATTGACTTTAATTTTTTTTTTACATTACTTGGTTTCCTTTTTATATTATTTAATTCCTTGTTCTGCAGCAAACAGTGAATCAAAATTTTAGTTAAAACTTAAAATTGAGTTCTCTTAAAATTCGATCTGCTTTATCTTTTCTACGTAAGTCATCCAGCTATTATGTCATGGCCCCCCGAAAGGACTAAAAGAAAAAGATGGCAAATAATACATATTTTGTTAATAGAATAAATTCATATTTTATAATCTATTATTACAGCCAGTATTCTTAACCCCAGAGATTTGAACGTTTTCAAAATATTATACTTACAACCAATTACAGTGCGCTGTTGAACCAAATTTCTTTTCAGTATTTTCGAACTGTCATTTAAAGCGTTGTCTTACGCTAACTCGGAAGAATAAATTTATATCACTTGATACGTTCTTTCATACATGTTAGTTAACAATTTCTTTAGTAAAAGAAGTGCATAACATATACGAATTAAATTCTAAACATTTTGATAATAGAAAAAAAAAATGGCTGAAAGTCAAATGACTCATAGCTTTTAAATAAATGAATGCGTTGTGTAAAATGGAATAAAAATATGAAAGTGAAAACTGAAATGCATATTTCATTTAAAATGTATTTACATTTTAGTAAATCTCCTTAGGAGATCAATGGCTTTATTATTTTATAATAATATACCATTTTGCTTTCGAAGATAAATGAATCTGAAATGATCTCGGTACCCATATTGCAATTTAAAGAATTTTTATTATAATAATATCACGTTTTTGATAAATGAAGCGCGAACTCTCGCTTATTCCTTTAAAATTCTAAATAAAGCGAGGCACATCACTTTTTTAAAAAGAAAATGTGAAAAATGTTAAAAAAAAAGGAAGAAATCGTGACGTCTCAGCAAATCTGTGTAGATCTTTGTCCCCCGAGATTCGTAAAGTCCTTTCATTTTCACTAATTTTATTTACTCCCCCTTCTTGTTTAGATTTTTTTCTTTCTTAAGTTATTTTGTTTCACTTTTTATTAAAATTTTCTTTCCGGCTGAAACGAAAATGGTGGGATTTTTCTCGTTTTAAATTTTCTTCTTCTAGTTTTGCTCTTCTGTTTTAGTTTTGTCATTTTATTTTTTCCCTCTCTTTTTACCTGAATTTCCCTTTTATGTTTATTGTCAATTTCCTTTGTGACTTCTCAGGTAAATTAAAGAAGATAATAATATTTAAAACTGCTGCAGTCATAAAGAAGAAATGCGACCATTTTAGTGGCTTATACGAGGAGAAATTTTTGCTCTTTGAAAATAGCTTTATTATGGATGTTAATCATTTTCAATGTATGACATTTACATATCCAGAAATCGTCATAAGTAGTCCTCTCTCCCTCGCGATTTTTTTTTTTTTTTTTCGTATTAAATGTAGAATGCTGTAGTTATGTTGTCAACTAATTAAAATATTTGGACCAAAAGTTACAAATTTTATATTTTATTTAATAACCGTTGTTGAACAGCCGAACCAATTTTTTTGAGTTTACGACTACTAATGTTCAACTCCGTAGCCTTGTCATTTAGAACCCAAACCAGAAGATAAGGGAATTTCTGGAGCAAGTATTGGAAATTTGCTTTCGTGGGGGACTTTAAGATGGAACTAATCCGCATTTGCGTTACATGGAGAGGAAGACCACGAGTATCTCCCACTGTTAGCCTGACGGCGAGGAACTCTAACCCACGATCCGTCTACCACTGAGGATACTTAACGCAGGGGTCTGTCCAGACATTTTGTGAAAGGTCCGTTTTTTGTGAAATTGTGAAAAAATTACTCACATTCTTTCAACCAGGGTCCGCTTTTATGAATTTGTGCAAATAGGGTCCGTTATTGCAAAAAAAAAAAAACTTTTTCAAGGAGTTTTTAAATTGTAAAGACATACAAGATTATGCTCAACACTGTAAAATTATAATTAAAGAAATTACATTTTAAAAAATAAACAACAATTTGCTGTTTCTAAATTAGAGATGCAACATACAAATATTTGGTATTTAGCCTATACTGCTGAACGCAGAATATTCATTTCGGACGAATAATGGAAGAATCGTCCGCCGAAGACAAAACTTAATTCGTTTACATCCATCTTTCTTGTTTTCTGTCCCGGGAAGGGTTTATTCCATTAACAAAACAATAATCAAGCTAAACAAATTTGTGAAAGGTCCGATTAAAAGAAGAATAATTTTGTGAAGGGTCCGTTTTTATGAAAAGATATTTTGTGAAGGGTCCGTTTTTAAGTTAAAATATTTTGTGAAGGGTCCGTTTTTATGAAAAGATATTTTGTGAAGGGTCCGTTAACGGACCCAAATTTCTTCTAAACAGACCCCTGTCCAGTATAAAGGATTTCCCTTGCCTTCTGGATTGGGTTCAAAATTACAAAGATACAGAGTGGAACATTACTACTTGTAAATCCACAAAAAAAAAGCTGGATGCGGAATTCGTATCGACCAGCCATGGCTGGGATTCGAACTAGGTTCACCTCATTGGAAGGCGAACGCTCTAAACACATTCGATATTTCATATGAATTTTTTTTCTTCATAAAAATAATCTTGTAATATTTCATTTTATCTCTTTAATTTCCCCATCACATAAAATATATCTTTTGATAAAGAAGTTGCCTACCTATTGAAAACGTTTGGAGAAATTAAAAAAAAAAATAATAATAATAATAATAAGTTTGCTTAAAAAAAAATTCTTTTTTTACATTTTTTTTTTTTTTTTTTTTTTGGTAGGATGTAGTTAATTTTCTATAGACAAACTCTAGCATTGCATTCTCAAAAATTATTTGTTGCATCGGTTCTCGCTAATTGTTTATATATCTTTCAAATTCTCGTTTCTCCATCTGGAATTTTTTTTTTCTTTATTTGCTGATGTAGATCTGCCTTTTCATGTTGCCATTCCTTTTAAATGGAATCTCTGAAATGCTTTTAAATATTTCATTAGCTTCTCCCTGAAAGAGAATTTCGCTATTAAATATTTGTGCGGATGGGGAAGAAAAATCCCCGTTTTTGCATCTGTCGGAGGTGTTAAGGCAGAAATACGCATCTTATTATAATTTTGCTTGAATAAATTTCATCGAGATTATCATATTGAGAATGTCTATAATTTAAAATGATTATTGAAAGAAAAAAAGAATGATGAATTATGATTCGGATTATGGTTAATAGTTACGGTAATATGGATTTCGTTAAAAGAAAAAAAACTAAGCTTTAGGTTTAATAGCCAAATCCATTTGTTTTATTTTCAAACTAATTTCGTTTCCATTGTATTATTAATAAGATTGCTTTGTTTTGTTTTCATAATGCTTCAATCATAATAACTGAGCCTTGGTGGCTCAGGGGATAGAGCGTTCGCCTTCCAATGAAATGAATAGGGTTCGAATTCCACCAATGGCTGGTCGATACGAATTCCGCACCCGGCTCGCACCGACCACAGTGCTTACGTAAAATATCCTCAGTGGTAGACGGATCATGAGTTCCGAAAATTGGGTCGGCTGTTCAACGGTGGTTTTAAAAATAAAATAAAAAAATAGCAACATGGGTTAGCAGATATACAATTGGTAATAGTTTTAGTATTAACTGCAATGTGACAAAAGAAACATTTTTTGAAAGAAAAAAAAATTTTTTTTTAACAAAAAAAAGAGAGAAAATAGTCTAAATATGGAAAATCGTTTAATAGTAGCAAAATACAAGGATTCTCTTGTGAAAAACAGTAGAGTAAAATATAGTGATGAGTGTGACACTGGAAGTAGATTAATATTGTACTTTATTTTATTATTTACTTAGTCTCATGGCTATATAACATAATTTTGTATTTGAATTTTTTTTCAGATAAACAATATTTATTCTTCCTGTTAACTTCCAGCAAAAATTTGGAAAAAAATCACAAAAATTTCAGGACATTTCCTTTTTTTTTTTTTTTTTTAAGCTATTTAAGGACAACTTTGAGCCCTGCTATACCTCTTTTTATTTTAAAGATAATAAGATAATAAATAAGTAAAAATACATTAATAATATTTATTCTTCCTGATCATTTAACTTTCTCTCCTGGTGACGCGTGAATTTAAATTTGTAAAAAAAGCACTTGAAACGAAGTTCAAATATTTTGAAATTTTAAGTCAATATTTATCAATCTAAAAAACAAACTTTAAAGCAAAGGGGGGGGCGGAGATAATACAATTAGGAGTTTTATTTCTTTCACTATACGAAATAAAGTACAAAACAGTGGTTTATAGCCTTAAAAAGGCCAAACAAACACGGTGAAGAATAATAATAAATAAATAAAAAATTCGAACTATATTGAAATGAAATAAATCATTGAATGTTTCCTAACACTGCAAAAAAAAAAAAAAAAAATTGAATTTTAAAAATGAAAACATTTTTTAGAAAAGAGCATCGTGAAGCCCTCCTTTACAAAAAGAAAGAAAAAAAAATGCAAGCAACATCCCCATCGCCTGCAGCATTTCGAAGATTCGAATAAAAAGCAAGCTCAATATGAAGTACTGATACAATCGAAACATCCTATTGAAAAACACACACAGAGAACAAAAGAAAAAGATTCTTCCCTTGAAGCAAAAGCCAAGGATTCTTCGTCTTCTAATCTAGTTTGAAATGAGAAAATATGAGAATACTTCTTAAATTCGATGAATAACAAAAGAAGAAAAAGGACAGAATAAAATCAGTTTTACCTTATTAGCTTACAACTTGAGAACGATGTAGAAGGGAAATTGGATAATAAGATCTTCTATTTGAAGAGATAAAAAATTATTACAGAGGGAATAATGTTGTAGGTGCGCTTACCGTTTCTGATACGTGAAAAGCTTGTAAGGTCCTAGAAATCTTAATTCAGCTTAAAATATATATACATACCCTCCAACTTATGAGGATTTTGAAAATAATTCTTTCTAGTGGTAGCGAACCAAAGTAGAAATTTTTAAAGCAAATGGATCTCTCATAAAACTTTTATCAGAACTTAAGAATCTAGCCCCATGGCCTGCACTTTTATAAGTAATAGTGGACAAATTACGCTAAAATTAATTTTTTTTAAATATTAAGACATTAATTTTGCTACCGTCTGAAAAGAAGATTTCTGAAACTACGGAAATTCCGTAGCAGTTGGAGAGTATGTATATACATCAAAGCTTGACTAGAGACGCATCGGAATTCTTTAAAACTGTTACAAAAATGATAATTTAAAAATAACAATATAAAACAAAATTAAAGTCAATTCCTACTTATGTCAACAAAGAAATTTTTTATTTTAGTTACTTTTTTTTAAATAATTACAATTCTTTCTCTAATATTAAACTAAAATTAATTAATTAAATTCAAGTAATGAGTTAATATTTGAAAAAAAACTGTTTAAACATCGAGTGTCATCCACTACAAGTTTAAAAAAAATGTATTTGAAGTTGAGTGGATGAATAAAAAGTATTTTATGAACGATTGAAAATTTGAACAAGATATATAAATATACGAGGTCTGTCTAAAAAGTATTCGACCTTAATTTTTCCTGCGCAAAGTAGTGACTCTAAGGCGGCGTCTTAGTGCACAGTGGAAGGAGGAACCTTAATGCACATGACTGAATTTTCTCACCGTGTTCGCTTGTGCAACTCGCTGGCTGGTGGTCGCCAAGTAAGGTGCTGTTCGTAGTGTTCGTCGGATTTAGTTTTCTCGCAAGATGACTGAACGAATTGAGCAAAGATACTGCATGAAATTCTGTCAAAAGCTTGGTGATTCTCAAAGCCCAACAATTCGTAAGATTCAGCAGGTGTTTGGAGAAGAAGCGATGAGTGTAACACAAATTAAGGAGTGGTTCAACCGATTCAAAGATGGCCACACATCAGAGGAGAGTGAGCAACGTTGTGGTAGGCCTCAAACTGCTCAGAGTGCAGTTAATGTTGAGAGGTTGTGAAATTTGGTGATGGCAGATCGTCGTTTGACAGTGCGGGAGATTGCAGAAGAGGTTGGAGTGAGTAAAGATTTTGCACATGCAATTTTGCGTGAAGATTTGAACATGAACCGAGTGGCTGCAAAATTCGTACCCAAGTTGTTGTCGCCGGAACAAAAAGCACGTCTCTGCACATTCATCCCAATTGATCCACACTTTCTTAGCCAAACATGGAGTTACAACCGTTCGCCAACCTCTCTACTCTCCAGACCAGTCTCCTTGCGACTTCTTGTTGTATCCAAAATTGAAGAAGCCACTGAAAGGATCCAGTTTTGAGAGTAGTGAAGAGATAATGCTGAACGCGACGACGGAGCTGAACACCATTCCAAAAGAAGACTTCCAGAGGTGTTTCCAGCAGTGGAAGGATCGGTGGGCTAAGTGTGTACAAGCACAAGGGGCCTACTTTGAAGGGGATTAGGGTCCCAACTCCGTCAGGTATTCGAAATATTTTTTCCGGCCAAAGGTCGGATACTTTTTAGACAGGCCTCGTACATAGGGAGAGTAGTGAACTAATAGTAGGAATTGGAAGGAAAAATAAGGCGCGTGGTATCAGACAATTACAAAAGTATAAATGTGAGGACGTGGACCACACGTGCTACCACTTAATGTTCTGTGTTGAATTTATCTGACACAGCGACTATAAAATAATTAAATATTTAAAGGTGCGCAATAAACTATTTTTTTTGTTGTTAAAATAGAGCTATAAGTTAGAAATGATCGCTGATGTTATTTTTAAAATTTGTGAAAAACTGAATCGCTTATAGTAAAATTTAAAACTATGACTAACGCTTCAGAATCAGAAAATTCCATTTCGTTTTTCGTTCATCCCTATTTAATGAATGAATTAATGCTTGAAAAAACTGTATTAATATCAAGTATCATCCACTAGAAGTTCAAAAAAAATGTATTTGTACTTGAGTGGATGAATAAAAAGTATTTTATTAACAATTGAAAATTTGAACAAGATATATAGGGAGAGTGTGAAATAATAGTAGGAATTGAAAAAAGAATATAGCGATAAGCAAGAACTGTATATATTAAATACTGTAATTCCATAGGCCATGTTAACAACGATAAACATCGAGGATGATATTATAGAAAGTAGTACATATCTATAACCGTAATTATATAATCACTAATATCACGATCGACAACGATAACAATTAAACTATGAAACTATCACGAGTACTACCAATAACGTTAATTATCGAACTCATTATCGAGAGTGATGATATAATTAATTTTGTAGCGAAGATATTGATCTATGTAAAAATTATATAGTTGAGTTAAATTGGGAAAAAAAATAAATCACGCTGTATAGTGAAAATCGATATAACACGATATCGAACAAATCTCACTTATACTAAGTAGAAAAAAAGTCTCAACGTAAACCTTACGCGGAAAAAAAAGGTCGTAAAAACCAGAAACAGTCAAATTAAAAACAATATTCTGTATTGGCCACATAAAATTTAAATTTGCTTATTTTTAAGAAATTATATTTGCTTATAGCAAAATAATTGATGAAATAACCTAACTTAGAAAGTCACTTAAGGTACAGAAAAACACAGTAAACAAAGTTTCAACTGCTGATTTTTTTTTCTTAAATACTAAAAGACAAACAAAATTATGGCAGGATAACACAGTAGTATGGAAGTAATCCGGCCTTCATTTGCTTAAATTCAAATAATTTTTTTTTAAAAAAATCTTTCTGGTTAATTTTGGGTTTACCTAAAGTCACTTTTTTCAGTACCTTTAATTTTAAATTACGAATGTAGGCAAAACAGAATTTGCTATCGAAGCGTTTCTCCCTCGGTATGGCGTCCAACTGGCCATTCACACTACAGTCCCAGGCCAAATTATTAGACGCACTTTAAGATTCTATGCAAAATTTTAATCATCAGATGATACTATGCAGCTTTATTGTTTTTACGAGATTTGCCCTTGTTTACGTCAGTGTATCAATGGGTTAAATTAGACGATATATAATATAAATTCGACAATTGAATAAATTAGACGATATATTATTTAAACAAAGAATATTCATTATATAAGGTATCATATTAGTATATTGTAATAATTAGATAAAATTAGGAGACGCATTGTACTTTTTTAATACTGACATGCTTTGCACGAGTTCATGTGCAATACTTTTATATTTAAACATACATGTAATGGGTTTTTCATCATCATCAGCATTGGCACGACAGCCCTTTGTGGGCCTGGGCCTTCCTCAGAAGCTTTTCCAATTCTGCCCTTCTCCCAGCAATTGTTTTCCAGTTCTTTACTTTTAGGATGGCAAAATCCTCGTCTACACAGTCCTTCCATCTCTTTTTGGGCCTTCCTCTTGGCCTTTTACTGGAGGGGGTTGCATTAGAGACTCTCAATGCTGTTCGTTCTGGGCTCATTCTCACTACATGCCCGGCCCATCTCATTCTACTTAATGGGTTTTTATTCAAGATATTTCCTAATAGTATTTACTTTTAACGTATTGCATTACAATGTTAACCAATTGATACACAAATGTATACAAGTGTAAACCGGTTTCAGTCGCGTAAATACAATGTTGTACTGTATCACCTGATAATTACGATTTTACATGGAATATTATAGTGCGTCTAATAATATTGCCCAACGACTGTAAATCTGAATTTTTTTTTTTTTTTTTTTTGTATTTTTGTATGAGAACTTAGAAATTGATATAGATAAATTGCATTTCTACAGTTGAAAACGTGTGAAGATAAAAAAAATTTTGAAATTTCACTAGAGAATACGTCTGTGAAGAATGCATTAATTTATGAAGAATGCGTTGACATTAGACTGAAAAATTATCTTCCTAGCGAGAAGAACCTTAAATAATTTTTATAAATTGCGTCTTACATCATTAAATCACCACAGCGGTTACTCCGGGAACAACAAGCCACGTGCAAAGATCTATCATACGAAACCAAAAAGGAAAACTAATCGATCATGCTCTTCCAGAACATCCATTTAAAGAATCTTAACTTCAAAAAAAAAAAAGACAGAACGATTCCCCTTCTCTCATCAAAACAAAAGCCAGAAGAACAAAAGGAGGCAGAACAGAACAGGGATTTCATTCACCATTAAAACTCCTGCCGCTTCAGAAATAATCACTGATCCGGGGCATCCAGGTATTTGATGGAATGCTTTCCTGCTCTTTTTTTATTTATTTACTTTTTTTGCAGCAGAGATAGACCGGATAGCCTCGGGCAGGATAGATCGTAGATAAGGATTCGAAGGAGCCTCCACCAGAGGAAGAAAATTTAATTTTTAAAGGGCAAAATAAGTTTTCCCTCGCAGGGGCGCAGGATTTTCGAAGGAAACAAACTGCGGTGGCTGATTTTCAGTGGCGCGAGGCATGCTTAAGATGCTGAAAACTTTTTCCAGCTTGTTTATTTCTAGCTGGCATATATCTCTTCAAAACATAAATTTAGAATGTAGATAGCAAGTGGAAGGGAATCTTATCTCTTGCATTTTCTTTTCGAAGGAGATATCGATACCGATTTCAGAAACAAATGTGAGCTTATTCCAGCAGAATAACGAATCATAGCCCTGATCTTTATTTTCTTCTTGTACATTAGTAAAAAGAGCGCATCATCTAATTTTGTGTCCAGAATGGGGAAAATAGAAATTTTAGCGAATATGCCAAAAAGTTAAAAAAGATATTTTATTGTAGTTACTTTTTAATGGAATTAAATGAAGAATTTCTTCCGTCATTAAATAAACATTTATGCTACATCTTATCAAGCATAAAATTTAAAAATGTTTAAAAACAAGACAGGTTTGAAAAAGAGAAAAACTAGATGAATCCATTTTCATGAATATCGTATAGTTCGTATCTATTTGCTTCCTGTCTTTATGCATACCATCTCGCATTAAAATTTTTTGAACGATATAACTGCGATAATGCTTGAAAATTCTAAATTTTAACTTACCCTTACCTATTTAACACAATAGGCTCTCCGTAGTCAAAGGAAGAAATACAATTTCATCTGTTTTATGACAACGTTCATATGCTACTGTGAATGACCGAAATTAGTGGTTGTTGACAATCACATAGTCGCTTCGGTCCGAAATACATACTAGGTCTAGCTAAGTACCTCTGTCCAGTATACATTTGCCCGGTATGCCCTAAACTAATGCTTTTTAAGGTCCAGTGCACTGCCCAGTATGCATTTAACCGGTACTCCGAATGCTGATGTTTCTCTTAATCTATCCTCAGCAGATATTAAAATATCGAATAAATATAATAATATCAACAAATAAATTAATCGGATATAACAAATATTTCGGACATTCAACTAAAGCGATTATGTGATTGTTGACATTAACCGGTGAAAGTCGACATTCTCTTGATTTCAGTCATTCACGGTAACATATACACTTCCGATCAAATGAGAGTAGGTACTACTTGGCAGCTTTTCTGCGCCGTCATTAAATTAACACCTCCAAACTATCTCTTTTTCTTAATTGGTGATTAAGATTACGAACTGAAAATTACCTACGGAAAATTACCTATAGAGACGGGTCCCTATTCATCGATTTTACGTACCATTTATAACTTTTAAGATTAGAAAGAAAAGAAAAACATTTGAGAACATCGTCGGAGCAACATTTTAAATTTAATACCATAAAGTGGATGCTGCGCAGGAAAACATTATCTGCGACTTTTTAAATGTGGCTCTTCAAAAATTTTGAGATTACTCCCGTCCTGATGACTGCTTTTTGGCGAAATCATTTCAACTCATCGCAATCTCTTGGCTTTTTGGCGAAAGATATGATGGGATATCCTCTGGACATTAAAAATTCGATGGTCTTGAGGGAGAGAGTGAATTAGGGGAAGTAATGTGCAAGAAACAAGTTGCCCATTTAATAACGACTCTTTTCCTCTTTCCAGATGGGCAATGCCAGGGAAGGCGTGCCCCACGTAAATTGGAAATTGTGATTATGCTATTAAAGAAAACTTCCAATTTGCTGATGCCCACGGAACCTCATTTATCGTTTTCCACTGTTGGGGAAAATGGCCACCGATTAGCTTGGTTGAAAAGTTGCTCTCCTTTATCTGTTGTTGGATATGATTACTGTTTTTAAAGTAATTTCTCGCCGGGTTTTCTTTTTTCTTCCCTTTTTTTCGTCGTGACAGAGCTCGTTTTTCACCAAGTGGATTACGATTTCAACGTTTTTCACTCTGCAGAATTGGTTGTCCGACCTCTTGAGCGGTTTTTCTCCCCATCTATTAAATAAGACTGGCTGATCGGGCGAAAATAGATATTGCGTATGAATTTATCCGTCATGAGTTTATTTTGGTCTATGAAACACAAAATTATTAATAGATATCGTGCGGAAGACTTAGATAACTCAAATACAAATTTAGGCAGGACCCGATTAGAAGAAGTGCAAGGCCTTGGCCAAGCCCAAGGCTTTTGGGGCTTCTCAAATTTACTGACTTCTGAATCTTTTTCAAAGAACAAGAAATTCGAAGAAGAAAAAACAAACTATAGTAAAATATTAAGAATATTAAATTAACTATTTATTTTATCGAATGGCAGTTCAAAGAAGGATGAATTAATTAGTGAGTAAAATTTCTATTGGATTCTATTTTGGTAAAAACTTACGTCAATCCTAATTAAGCTTGGTGTTTATTTGTATTTAAAAAAAATTAAAACGTTAATTTATAATTTAATTTATTTATTTTAAATCCAATAAATTATGATTGATTCCATTTCAATGAACTGTAAGGTACACATTTCTATAAAGAAATAGTTAAAAAAAAAAAAGTAACAACATTTAAAATAATGTGGCTGAGTGGTAGCGCTTCGCACTCTCGTGCCACAGGTCCTGGGGTCGATCCTCGGGCCGGACAAGGTTGACTCAGCCTTTCATCTCTTCAGTGGGTCGATAAAATGAGTACCAAGCATGCTTACAGACTAAACACTTGGGGTTCCGCGTTCGGCTGACCACACAACCCGAAAATCTACTCCTGCACCCAAGAGCCCAACGTTAAGCAAGCATCTCCTGATAACTTAATGGCATTTAAAATCCGATGAACACCTTTCGTTTGCAATCTTAATCAACACAGATGGAACCCATGGATCCAAGACTCTTTAATGACTACTATCGAATTTCTCAAAAATTTCACTTAACACGAAGTTCCTGTTAACATGTTCAAACATCAATTAAAGGAAAATCAAGAACTTAGTGGCAGAGTATAAAATCTACCTGAGCACATCATCCGACCACTTAAATTTATTTGAAGGAACATATCCTCTACCTGTACACATTCTTTATCACTTACAGTCTCTGGCCAAATTATTAAACGCACTATAGGATTCTATCTAAAATCTTAATTAACAGGTGATACTATACAGCTTTATTGTTTTTACTCGGTTTGCACTCGTTTACGTTCGTGTATCAATAGCTCAAATTAGACGATATAAAATATAAATCCGACGATTGGATAAATTAGACGATCTATTACATAAATATAGAATATTTATTACAACAGGTACTGTATAAGTATATTATACCAATTAGAACAAATTATTAGACGCACTGCAGTGCTTTAACAATGACATGCTTTGCACGAGTTTATAGGCAATACTTTCATATTTAAACATACATGTAATGGGGTTTTTATTCAGGAGATTTTTTATATACTTAATATTTGTATTTATCTTTAACGTATTGCATTACAAAGTTACCCAATTGATACACGAACGAAAACAAGTGCAAACCAGGTACATCCGCGTAAAAACAATAAAGTTGTATAGTGCAACCTGATAATTAAGATTTTACATAGATTCTTATAGTGCGTCAAGTAATTTGGCCAGAGACTGTAGGTTGGGGCTTAGTGGAAGAACGTATCTTCTATTTGTACAAATCCTCTATCAACTATTAGTATCTATTTACTACTCGGTTGTTCAAATATCAATTACTCAGAAGATCTTGGTGGAACAACATGTTAAGAGACCAATCGAATTTCTAGAATTTTCTGCATGCTATAGTAAGTATGGTTGAGGGAAAGTAAGGAATATCAGGTTATTCTTATATAATTCTTTAATAAGAAGGTTGAGAGCCAGACAATACGTGCGTGTAGGTTCTGCGTAGCGCAGTTTACAGAACAACCTATACAAGGCTTGCGCAGAACCTGTCTTTGAACGTGCGTGATTCAACGCACAAAATCTCTTAAAGGATTTTATAAAACGTCAAGCTGGTTCTCACAAGTACAATAAATGTCGATTAGCCTATTTCCCTGATATTAACTCTTCGATTGCAATGTTTATAAAAACATTTCTCAGATTACTCTCAGTTCAAATTAGTAAATAATTGCGTAAGATACGATTATTTACAGAACCTACGATAGCGCAAAATCACAAGTTTATTCTTCGATTGCAATGCTTATAAAAACATCTCTTAGATTACTCTCAGTTCAAATTAGCAAATAATTGCGGAAGATATGATTACTTACGGAACCTACGATAGCGTAAATTCACAAGTTCACTTAAAACTCTTCGATTGCAATCCTTATAAAAACATCTCTTAGATTACTCTCAGTTCAAATTAGCAATTAATTGCATAATATACGATTATTTACAGAACCTACGATAGCGCAAATTCTACATACACGCTGTATAATTCCTCAAATGATAATTCCAAATGCGCATGGCAGTTATTTTATAAATTCAATAATAGAACTAAGGTTCCTACGCTACTATTTGTCAATGGCTTCTTCTAGGAACAAATTCCATTTAAGTTAATTCTTTTGATACGATCCCATCTTCGATTGCAAACAAAAAGTCCTTTTCAAACTTTTAATGTGAGTGATTTCTTAGTGGCATCGGTTCCCTGTCACGGCTTATTAGCAATACACAGTCAAAGAAAATTGAGTCCTCATTTTTCTTCCTTCTTCTTCGTCTTCGGGCACACTTTATTATCCGTTCATCCCCCACCCCCCGGCAGCTCTTTTATGACAAAGAAGGAGTCTATCATCCATTACTTTTAGGTGGCCCTTGTACCTTATATTCCAAAAAAAAAATCTTGTTTTTTTCCGCTATTTGTGCCCCCCATTTCTCATCATTCGAACTTTTTAGCCTTGTCTTTTTTCATTAATCACTAGACCACGGTTGAATGATCTGGAGGGAAAGAAAAAAAAATGTCTCCTTTTTGTTTTAATAAAACGGAAAAATTCGATACCCCCGTGCCCTTGTCTTTTTATGATGAGAAAAAACTTTTTTTCTCTACTTTTTGCTTTTAATCCTTCTTTTTTTCCCCCTCCTTTTCTACTTTCTCAATATGCTTTTTCTTTCTTTTTCTAAGGTTGGACATCGACCTTGTCAAGACATCGATCTTGATAGAGGTTGGAATTTCTTAGAAGATCAAGAGAAAAACTCTTATGATATTTGCGGTAGAAAATCAAACAAAAATGGTCAAACATTACAGAAAAATAACCTTTAAGTATTGCAAACTGCCAACACGGATAGGAAAAAATCCATTAGATTTTACGAAATGATATAAATTTCATGATAATTGTTGCATAACGTACTAGATATTTTACACGTAGGGAATTTTAGGGATTTTCATAGTCATCAAAATAGGAAAACTGCAGTATTTTCCAGTTATGATTAACATTAAACATATTTGAAATGCTATGTATTATGTTTACTCATAATTTCGGATAGTAATAGGCATTTAATTCATCAAAGATAGTTAAAAGATTCTTTTAATTAATTTAAAAAGAGAATTCTGAATAAAAATAAACTGAAAATTTTATTAAAAATTTTTTTTTAACTGATTTCCATAACCGAGGTTCGTTTCATCATGTATTAGTAATACTTATTTTAATAGGTGCGTGGTATCAGACAACTGTGAAAGTATAAATTTGGAGACGTGCACCACACGTTCTACCACTTAATGATCTTTATAGAATTTATCTGACACAGCGAATATAAAATAATTAATTATTTAAATGTGCGCAGTAAACTATTTTTTTGTTCAAATAGAGCTATAAGTTAGAAATGATCACTGATGTTATCTTTAAAATATATGAAAAACTGAATCACTTATAGGTAAATTTAAAAGAATGACTAACTCTTAACAAATCAGAAAATTCCATTTCGTTTTTCGCTCATCCCTATTTAATGAATGAATTAATATTTGAAAAAAACTATATTTACATCAAGTGTCATCCACTACAAGTTCAAAAAATGTATTTGAAGTTGAGTGGATGAATAAAAAGTATTTTATTAAACGATTGAAAATTTGAACAAGATATATAGGGAGAGTGTGAACTAATAGTAGGAATTGAATAAAGTCTAAAATGTATTTGAAGTTGAGTGGATGAATAAAAAGTATTTTATTAAACGATTGAAAATTTGAACAAGATATATAGGGAGAGTGTGAACTAATAGTAGGAATTGAATAAAGTCTAAAATGTATTTGAAGTTGAGTGGATGAATAAAAAGTATTTTATTAAACGATTGAAAATTTGAACAAGATATATAGGGAGAGTGTGAACTAATAGTAGGAATTGAATAAAGTCTAAAATGTATTTGAAGTTGAGTGGATGAATAAAAAGTATTTTATTAAACGATTGAAAATTTGAACAAGATATATAGGGAGAGTGTGAACTAATAGTAGGAATTGAATAAAGTCTAAAATGTATTTGAAGTTGAGTGGATGAATAAAAAGTATTTTATTAAACGATTGAAAATTTGAACAAGATATATAGGGAGAGTGTGAACTAATAGTAGGAATTGAATAAAGTCTAAAATGTATTTGAAGTTGAGTGGATGAATAAAAAGTATTTTATTAAACGATTGAAAATTTGAACAAGATATATAGGGAGAGTGTGAACTAATAGTAGGAATTGAATAAAGTCTAAAATGTATTTGAAGTTGAGTGGATGAATAAAAAGTATTTTATTAAACGATTGAAAATTCGAACAAGATATATAGGGAGAGTGTGAACTAATAGTAGGAATTAAATAATATTATAATTGTACAATTTAAGAGTTCTAGTCAACTATCGTTACCAGGGGTCTTTCCAAACATTTTGTGAAAGGTCCTGCTTTTGTAAAATTGTGAAAAAACTATTCATTATATTTGTAAATATAAAATAAGCGTTAAGTCACATTCTGTCAACCAGGGTCCTGCTTTTGTGAATTTGTGCCAATAGGGTCCTGTTATTTGGTATTTTGCTCAACACAGAATATTCATTTCGGACGAATAATGGAAACTAATTCACTCACATTTTTAATAATTTCAATTGACGTATTTTAAATAACACAACTTAGTAATGTATCACTTTTAATGCGTTAATGCATTAAGTAAATTTAAACAATTTTTAAATTTATAATATTTTATTTAAGAAATTGCCAGAAATTAATTTTTATTCACAAATTCCTATTAATTAACTTTATGAATAGATATAAATTGATCAATTATTTACTTACCAAAAAAAACATGATTTTTTAGGGAAACTCAGTTTGTCTAGAAACGTCTTTCACCCCCCCCCCCCCCGGGAAGGGTTAATTCGATTACCAAACAATAATGAAGAAAAACAAATCTGTGAAGGATCCGATTAAAAGATAAATTATTTTGTGAAGGATTCGTTTTTATGAAAAGATATTCTGTGAAGGGTCCGTTAACGGACCCAAATTTCTTCTAAACTGACCCCTGGTTACATACTTCTTTATTAGTAAGTAGTTCTTCTTATAGTATTATAGTACTAATAGTAGGAATTGAAGAAAAAAAAAAAGATAAAGTACAGAAGTTAAGCGAGCTCAGCTGGATACGTGTTATAAAATGGAGGAAAAGAAAAGGAGAACTTCCGAAAACTAGGTTCCTTATAGATATCTCGCTATTTCCTTCAGTCTATATTAGATATCGTTTCAATTTGTGCAACTATTTCTCTTCCAGCGAAGCAATAAAGCATAACAGTCAATTCCACAAAGAATTATCGCCCAAAAATCTCCAAGCGTGTGCAGTCAAGTGAGGCGTTGAAGTAAAATACCCGAGAATTTAATATCCATTTCGGCCCTGAAACCAACATTTGTCGCCTTTTAAATCCCATCCCCTGTCATTGTCCAGGGTGTTAAATCCGGCCATTGTGTCCGCTTTCTCGCTTCAACACCCGGACATGGGATTCAAAGCAGGATTTGTCCATGGAATAAAAATCCCCCCATTTCATTCTTTTCTGCCTCCTTTTTATCCGAAGAAAAAATTCTTAAACAGCGATTCACTGGGAGGAAAGAAGTATTCCCCATTAACAGAGGATTCCAACAACAAAAAAAGGGGTCTAAGGTCCAAAAGAAGAAGAAGAAATAGAACATCGCCATTTTGGGGAGGCCAGGAGCGAAAGGGATGAATAAAATGACCCAATGGCTCTTATCCTTCGTCGCGATGGCGATCGCTGGGAAGGATTTGTATCGTCGCAATCCCCAATCTCCCTTTAAAGCTTCTCCCATGGTCAATTTCTTGAAGGATTTGATCTCTTTAACAAAGCTCTAACTGTACCTAGATATTGGCAATTTTCTAGCAAAGGAAGAAATGGGAGCGACCGATTAAGTTAGCTTTCTCGACGTGGAAAGAAAAATGGAAGGGACGAGGTAGACCAGGGTTCCCACTCAATTTCAGAAGAAAAAAAAGTTCTCTTGACTTTTCTAGGTATACCAGGTAAATTTCAATGAAAATCAAGACCCAATTTTCATCAGAAAACTTTGATTCTATTATTCCTAATGTGAAATATTTGATATTCTGGGTAAAAAATAAAAAATATTATTTAATGAGGATGTAAACATTTCAGTTTGACTAAAAAGTGAAAATTTTATAACAAATAATTGTAATGTATGTTAGAATTATTCTATAACTGATTACTGTTACTGATAATTTTAAGGCGGGTTATTTTCCAGATATGATATAGGGAATATTCTAGGTTTTCGTGAAAAAATTGCAACTTTCCTTGAATAAAATTCCCTGACAGTTCCAGGTTTTCCCTGTTCTCCCTGATCAGGTAGACTGAAATTCTTTGGTGACAAACTTGAAGGAGGAGAAATTACGCTTAACTGAAAATTAAAGAAAAACAATACGTTTTTATTAAGGAAACTGCAATCTACTATCCGGCAATTCGCCTACATTTTACAACATACCAAATTAAGTGGTATCTGCACTATTGGCGACTGTCTGGGAAACATGGAAACATCCTTGAGGATGATCTGAAGATATGCCATCGCAATTTTTGATCCTCTGTAGAGGGGATGGCTCCCCTGCTTAGGTAGCCCGACGACCTGCGAGCGAAGTCGAGAACTTTACGGTAGAACGCGGCCGATACCGCTCACCCTCGGTCCCTACGCAGGTTGACAAAGTGGCCA
Organism: Parasteatoda tepidariorum; assembly: GCF_982258835.1. NCBI lineage: Eukaryota > Metazoa > Arthropoda > Arachnida > Araneae > Theridiidae > Parasteatoda > Parasteatoda tepidariorum. The sequence goes on along the minus strand of NC_141761.1, from coordinate 108,054,549 downwards.
CCCACCCGCTTACTGACAGCAGCCAGTGATGCTTGACTTCTGTGGGAACCGTGTCTTTACGATCACTCGTCTACTGCGGGACCGCTGTTCTGTAGAAATAAAAACGTTCGATTAACAGACTGCAAAAACACTTTCTCCACAAATAGACGAAAAATTGTAAAAGTCGGATGTTAAGCTCAGTCCACTGAGGGACCCCAAATTAAGTGGAAAACGTCAACACTCCAGTATATAGAGCTTGATATTCTTAAAATTTATTACAATCAGTCCATATGCTCTAGTGAGAATTAAGAAAATGCATGGAGATTTATTTAAACAGCCCTGTGTTAAGAAGGTGCTTCGAAAAGAATTGTAGAGTGAATCAAATTGCTAGAAGAAGGCAAATTAGAATAATAAATTAGTTAGCTTATTGCACAAACAACATACAAGTTAAACTTAGCCTACAAATATTTGAGCTCATTACCTTCATAACTATTGAAGTAAAGCTTCAATTTTAAACTAAATCTAGAATCTCAATGAAAAGAATTTGTCAGAACATGAAAATTGGCATATACCTTAAATATTAATAATAATAAAATATAATAAAAAAGTTCAGCGGAATATTATTCCCCAGGTAAAAGTTTTTTTTTAGAATCACAGAATAATTTTCTTTTTTTTATATATATATAATGAGCCTTAACAATAAGCCTAAACAGCATTTGACAATTAAACATTTAAAATATTAAAAAAACATAAAATATATCACAAGACTTTCTTCATTATTGCATTACTACAGGATATATATATATATATATATATATATATATATATATATATATATATATATATATATATATATATATATATATATATATATATATATATATATATATATATATACACAAGCCGGATGAGAAATTCGTATCGGCCTCATTGGAAAGCGAACGCTCTTTCCCCTGAGCCATCACGGCTCGTAGTCACTACATTTTGTTTTATTTTATAACCGTCGTTGAACAGCCGACCCAATTTTGGGATTACGACTACTAACGTTCAACTCTGTAGCCTTGTAATTTTGAACCAATCCAGAAGACAAGAAAACTCCCGGATCGATACCCCCAGAGGTATGATTTGTTATGGGAACATGGAGGATTTTGTGACTCGACAGATTTAATGCGCATCAGTCACCATTTACTACACGGGGAGTCTTCGGTCGGCGGGGATCGAACCCACGACCTCTTTTACATGGGCCCAGTGCCCTACCAACCAGGCCATCCGGCCCCTAGTCACTACATTGAAGAAAAAAAACGTAGTTGTAGTTAACTACATTTGTAACAAAGTAGTTGTAGTAAAGTACCAAAATAATGTAGTTTTTCCGGCCACTGCTATATGCTCAATTAGTTAAATTTTTCTTTTCTTTCATATCTTTCACTTTCTTTTTTTTTCTCCCCATTTAGTGTCATTGTCATTTAGTATCAACTTAATCTGTAATGTTAGCAATTTCTTCTGCCTTTGGTAAAAAAAAAAAAGATAAAAAATATCCAGTTTCTACGTCATTAACTTGATAGATGAACGATTAATAATTCATTAAATATGCTTTAGTCCTGTAATTATTTTAATTTTTTTCGTCTTTCAGAGTGTCATTTTGATTTTTCGTTCCTTTAATATGTGTGAGAGACTATAAAAATATGTACCCGGCGAGGAAAGAAATTCCTCCCTTTAAATCCTTATTGGAAAAGTATGCTAAGAAGATTGTGACTAGCATTTGCTATGAATTGATGTTTCATCAAAATAACTTTTAATGAAAAGGATGTTAATATAGTATACTCTCGATTATCTCAAAGTTGATAAAAAAAAAAATATTAAAAAAAAAGAAATTCGAGATAGAAAGTTCAGAACTAAATATGTTCTAAAAACTAGAAAAATATTCTCTAAAATATTCTAAAAAGTAGAGTCGTGAAACATACGAATAACTACTAATAAAAAAGTATGTAATGATAGTTGACTAGAACTCTTAAATTGTACAATTATAATATTAATAAATTCCTACTATTAGATCACACTCTCCCTATATCTTGTTCAAATTTTCAATCATTCATAAAATACTTTTTATTCATCCACTCAAGTTCAAATACATTATTTTGAACTTTTAGTGGATGATGTTAATACAGTTTTTTCAAATATTAATTCATTCATTAAATTTAATTAATTAATTTTAGTTTTATATGGGAGAAAGTTTTTAATTAACTGAATTTTTTAAAAAGTAACTGAAATAAAAAAAAATTTTGTTGACCTAAGTAGGAATTGTTCTTAATTTTTTTTTTTTTTTTTCATATTACTTGCTTTTAAAAGTAAGACAAAAAAAAAAATAAATTAAGCATTACATAGAAAAGAAATAGTTTACAATAAACTTATATTGTAATTGTTCCGAAAAAAATTTATTTTCTATTTCGAAAAATAAATTAGACATAAGAAAGTTTTGGGAAGAAACCCTTCGACGTAAGAGTTTAAATTAACATTAGGTGGATATAAATGCCAAGGAAAGCAAAGGGGAAAAAATATATTTTTTTAACTTAATAAGGTACTGAAGTATACTATACTGTTAAAGCAAATACTAAATTTATTATTAATACATAAAATAAATTTTGTTTTTACAATGTAGCAGTCGATTTACCTCTCTAGTTAGTTCTGAGACGGTTAAGAGACAAAAATATTAGCTATTTTTTAACAACCGAATACTTAACTCTTTTTTTCTTTAGGGGGAAGGGAGTGTAATGCACTTTCTATTAAAATCGAAAACAAGAAAGTGTTTTGTCATTCTAATTTTGTTCGGAGGGAAATTAGCTCCCGTTGCTATTTTAAAGCATTTTACTATTTTAAACGTTCTGCTATTTAATGACATGAATGTTCTATTTTTATCTTTACGAAGTTCTTAACCTTTTTCAAAGCGTTGCGTAAAATTTATTTTTTCTCTTTTTCTTAATGGAACTAAAAAATTAAAAAGCAATTTAAGTACTTGAAAAGTAAACGTTATCGCTTTAAAATAAAACATTTTAAAGAATTATAAGAATTATAAAAGTTCTACTGTAAAGTTCAAAAATTTTTGATAAATCGAGTACAAGAGGTTGTTTAAGACTCTTTGTTAAAGATATTGCGAAAAATCATTTGGGAATTCGAAAAAACTATTTCGCATAAAATCTTAAAAACCTGTTTTTTTATTTATTTATTTACCTTTGTCAAAGATTCGTTTTTGTGAAATTAAGGAAAATGTAATCTTTTTTTTTTTTAGGAGACTTCAGATTTTGCGAAAAATTGCAAAAACCAATGTTTTGCTGATTTTTTTTCAAAAAGATTTGTTTTAATGAAATTGTGAGAAATCTACTCTTAGGACCTTGTTTTTAAATATTCACAAAATACTCATAAATTTGTGAATATTTAAAAACAAGGTCCTGCTTTTGAGAGAGGAGGAAAAAACAAGACAAGTTTCTCAAAAAGTTTTAGTTTTAAAATTATGACTTCATTCACACCGTTTTTCAAAAAAAAAGTTTTGAGAAAGGTCCGTTTTAAAGATGAAAGATTTTTTTCGTGGAACTCTATTAACGGACCAAAATTTCTCCTAAAATGACTTCTCATTGTGAGGGAGTTTTCCGGTTGCCAGATTGTCCATGCTCGATTTTAGCTGATTTAAAAAATAAAAAGGAGCAAACAAGATCGTACGACAATTGAACGAATTTGATCGCGCTATAACTGAACATATTAACCACGTTAAAATAAATTAAACCAGCGTATACAGCTTATAGGAGTGCATTTTCGCAAAACATTATTGGCGACTCATAAAAAAATATTTATATGCCATTTTTTACATTTAGTCACACTGTTAATTTTGTTCCATACAATATCAATATAGAATTTGACTGGAGATAATACAAGTTTGCTTTTGAGTTGGTTGAATTAAAATAACGTTAGAAATTTTTTTTCAAAAAGAAATATTAAAAATAAAAAGAAGAAATAAACATATTCCGCTTATAACATCGTTTTTTCAAAGAATAAACACCCGATCGTGTTAAACAACTTGTACTTAAATTACAACAACAGCTAAAACTGTTATTTAAAAAAAAAAGAAAAAAAAATTAAATGCCATTTTTTTTTCCTCCAGCAAAGTTTTCAAGACTATCGAAATCCAATAAAACAGCACTCAAATGAAAAATCATTTACTTGCGGCTCAGCAAACAACATTAAATCTTTTTGTCTTTCACCCTGCATCAACAACGAGCTCATCAAAAAAAAAAAAAAAAAAAAAAAAAAGAATTGGGAAAGACAATAAGGATGTGGATGCTTCAGAACCCCATTGCTTTCCTGAATATCCGGAACCGGAGATGGGGGAAAAAAAAGGGAAGAAAAAAATTCCAAAGTCCCAAAGACTGCTTCTTCCTCCAGAAAGAAATAAACTGACAAATAAGAGAGACCCATTTTGTGTAAGGGTGTCCAAGAAGAAATGGCGACCCTAATCTATAGCAAGGAAAATAAGATGCAGGCGAAAGCAGAAAGAAATAATCCTCTTGTTAAACGGGAAAAAATATATCTATATGCATCTTCCATCGCTTTCTTTCTTTCTTTCTTTTTTCTAAGGGTGGTTTACCCGAAAATCTGATTTTATAGGGAGAGATGGTTATTCATTTTTTTTTCTGAAATAAAAAGGGAAGAAAAAAAAATTCTAAATTAGGTAGTGCAGTAAAATCTCTTCGAATAGGAAAATTATATTTATTTTCTATTCACGAAGAATGGGAAATAATAAGACTTCTTTTCGAATGATGAGGGGAGGATAAGGGTTTCAGTCAATAATCGATTTTTTGTTCTAAGAGAAATTTCTCATGTTATAACGGAACGAATAGGAAAGTGGGAACTGGAAAAAGAATAATTGAAATAGGAAAGGGAAAATGTAGGAAAATATTTCAATCGCATTAGTATTGGTTGTCTCTATTAAGCTTCAGATAGGAGTCCCTGCGGGGGGTAACTTATATTTCATTTTATATTCGATCCATTTTCTTTCCACTAAAACGAGAATTGTTGGTTTCAAATTCGGTTTGTTTAAAATCGAATAAAATGTTTGAAATTGAATAAAAATCTAGCATTATTATACCAAATAAGTTTTCACTCGATTTGCCAAGAATTAAGAATGTGAATTTTATAAATTAAGGAATAGATGAGGGATCAGGGCTCGAAAAAACTCAGAAATTTTACCCGAGGACGACTTGTCCAACAATGTACCCGTCCTCCTGTGAAACTAACCCGTCGCTTCTAAATAAATAAAAATATTATTTTTTCTTATTTATTACAAACATCTATATAAATTACACAATGAATTAGTAGCTACTAGGATTACATTAAACAGTAATAAAAGAAATACTAGGTTACTAATAGTAAAACCTAGTGTTTCTTTTATGAAATACAGTCAATTCACTATAACTCGAAGTACGATAGCTCGAATATTACCATAACTCGATTTTTTTATGAGGTCCCGATCCTTTTATCTTCATTTTCATGTTAATTATTCTCGATTACTCTAATTTTACTCCCTTTAACTCGATTTTTTTTGATCTTTTAAAGCAAGAAAAAAAACCTAGGAACTGATATCTTGCCCCTTCCTTTGCAACACACACACAATGTCTTTCGCACTCTTCATGGAGAAGCTAAAGCTGTCCCTCTTGAAGTATGTGAACAGTAGTTAAATGAACGTTACCAAATTTACTTCAAGGATACAGTGAAAATGATGTTTTCAATATTGATGAAATGGGTTTATTTTTTAAATGTCTTCCAAATAAGACTATGATGTTTAAGGATGAAAACTGCTCAGGGGGTAAAATGAGCAAGGGACGTTTGACTGTCCTAGTTGGGGGAAATGCGTCTGGGACAGAGAAATTGCCCTTACTTTTTATCGGAAAAAACCGAAATCCCCGATGTTTCAAGAATGTAAAAACGTATCCTTTGGATTACAAGTCTAAAAAAAAGTTTTGGATGACATCAGTTTTATTTGAAGACTATGTAAGAAAATTGGATCGGAAATTCTTCTCTAAAAAAAGAAAGTGATACTCTTTATGAATAAATGCACAGCATATAGTGATCAACCTAATTTGAAAGCAGTAAACTTGCAGTTTCTCCCGCCAAACACAACAGCAAAGTTGCAGCCGATGGACCAGGGTATCATAAAATGCTTCAAACAGTCTTATCGTAAATGGCTTGTCAGAAAAATGATCTTAAATATTGTAAGCATTTAGAAGATTTGTAATTAATAAGCGTTAATTAAATAATCCGACAATACTTTGAAAGTCCAAAACCGAAACTAACGGTAAGTCGAACTTCCGATATGTCGAAGTTTTTCGTCAGTCCTATCAGATTCGAGTTATCGCGAATTCACTGTAATTTATTTCTTTTATGAAATAATTTAAATGACAAAGGTCAAGTTATCTGGAATGTCAATTTATCCGAGGATACTGCGTTTTTTACATGAATCAAATAGGACGTTTGCCAGTTCCACAATCAAGCCTATGATTTACAGGGGTTTCTGCACAGAAATCTGAAAGGGGTTTTCCATTTCGGTGGATGTTCATAATTGCGTTTAACGCTTACGTAATGTGTTTTTTTTGTAAGTTAATTGCTGAAAAGTCCCTTTCAACTGCTGCAGTACTCCCAGACGGAAAAAACATCAGTCCACCATGCGCAGTATGTTGCTGTACGGGATTTCTAGATTAGAGGGTCATTTTAGAAGTGAGGCGCTAGACTCTTGTAAGATAACAAAAATTGAAAGTGTATCACGAACATTAAAGGGAAAATGGTCGTCCGCGCGGACGTCTGATTCGAGAAATTCGTTGTCCGCGGGGAATTTTTGACCGCCAAGGACGGGCGTACGGGCGGTTTTTCCAGGCCTGTGAGAGATAATAAATAACAGGGTAGCCATATTTTACAACAAAAAATAAGCAACTTCTAAGCACTCAAAAAATATTTTTAATCACTTTCCAAAAACAAAAAGAAATCATAATTACTATCATAAATTAGATTATCTAAGCAGTAATAAAAATTACTTTTTTTATCGTTCATAGTACTTAATTTATAAACATAAAAACAATAAAACTCAGAAACATTTCCAAAAACTTCACATAATCATGATAAAATAACTACTTTTTGATAAATATTGCAGAGAAAATTGTGAAAGTCATGCATTTTTTTGTAATTTAGAACGATAATCGATATGCCAAAAAAAAAAAATTCGCTTTTTAAAAGATAGAAAATTAAGCACTTTTTACGAACCCCGAATAAAAAATGCACGCAGGCAGCAATGGACAGACGGTAGGCCGAAATAGATTGTGGTTGAATGAATAGAACAATGTAAAAAGCACGCTTTTGCATAATGCGTGGCAAAAATCGACGTGGTAACGAAAAAATATCATTTTCGAAAAGAGAAAATGAAGCACTTTTTAAAAACACCCAATACAATAAGGACCTTTAAGGGATTATGTGATTGTTGACATTCACCGATGAAAGTCGACATTCTCTTGATTTCGGTCTATCACGGTAACAGATACAAATAAGCATAATTTATTATAACATATCTGTAGTACGCCCTATATACCGATCGAGTTGTTTGAATTGATTCACCCGGAGTACACTCATAAAATATAGATGGGTCTCATTTCGAAGAGGGATTAGGAAAGCGGAAAAGGGTATGTCCGGATAAATAAAACAAACCAAGTCTTCTGCATGATTGAGAGCGAATACTAGAATTCTATGTTAGTTGTAACAGATGCTTCAACGTTCGGAGTAAACCCATAACTTCGAATTCCACCACTGCTGTTGAGTTCGAAACAGAAGTTGGAACAAAAACACACAACTGATTCGCTTTAATTTAGAATGCCTAGACAGTTTATTGTTCCATTTTAATCTAGATTATGTATTATATCTTCAATTCTTTTTAGTTAAAAAAACAAACAAAAAGAAATTGGGCGGAATTTTTATTTATTTCTGATTTTGCTGGCATTTTTGTTTTTAAACCCTTCATAAAGTAGTGGTAAATCTCGATATCTCGAACTTCAATGTCTCGAAAACTTTGTTATGTCAACAAAAAAAACAACAAAAAAATATTTTTCCCCTTGGCAATATATAAAATCACCTAATGTTAATTTTAAATTCCTATGTCGAAGAGTTTCGTCTCAAAATTTCGTTATGTCGAGTTTTTTGGAAATAAAATATTAATTTTTTCGGAAAAATCACAGATTAAGTTAATTACAATTCCATTCTTTCTTATTTAATGCATAATTGTTGTCTCACTTTTAAAAATAAAATTATCATTGTTGTATTTTTTTTTTTTTAAATCAGTGATGATTTTTTGAAACCTGTAATAGGTTTCTATCCTACCAATAATCCAATATTTATTTAATACTAATGTTACTCTTATAAAATTATTTAAGTAAAATTACAATTATTTGAAATAGGAAATTTAAAAAAAAAATTACTTTTCTCCAATACCAATACATGAATAAACTGCTTAACGATATGTATTTAAAAATTCTTGCATCCGTATTTTTCATCAAACTTTAAAATTCAGAATAAAACAACCACATTCAAGAATAAAAAACTACTTTCCTCTGATAAACTTTCTCCCCATTTGTTCTTTTTCCAAAAATTATAATTCAGCTGATTTTATTCAATTTCAACTTAAAAGGCAAAAACTCTTATGAAGCAAAAAAACTTAGCCTCTGCAGACTTATTGATGAAACAATGAAAAAATGTTAATGTATATTTAAACCTGTTAATGAACGTTTTTAAACAGGGTTCCCACACTTATATCAAAGCAAAAATTAAGAACTTTTAAGGACTATATATATATATATATATTAAAGAACTAAAAATAGTCATTTATCATAATGTATACACGAATCCTCAAGTAACAGCGCCAAACATTTACTTTTAGAAGAAGAAAAAATTTTGAATTACATTTACTGTTATAATTATATAATCTCCATACCCTATTATATCTTTCAGAAAACTCTACTTTCCACATAGGGGGGGGGGGAGTGTCATTTCATAAGAAAGAAAAAATATTTTAATGAAAGACCAGCGGCCCTTTTCTCTTTGTATCTAACACCCCTCACAAACATCCTGTTTTTGTCTCTCAAAAGGTTGTACCCCTCTATCCAAAGTCTCATCTCCCTTTTGGTTTTAAATATTTTTGTAAGACTAAAAAAATTTTTAAAATTAACTAGTGATGCTGGATATTAACACGTTGAATGCCACGCTAATTTTGCATGGCTTGCCCGTCGGGCCAAAATGATTCTCTCAGCATGAATTGCATTAATTTTTCTTCAAGCCATTTTAGTAAAGATAATAATATAAAAATATTAAAAGCATTTAAAATTTACTCGAATTATATGTTTCTAATAATCATGGCTTCACCGGTCACCGGTGACCCCCATGGCATTCAAAGTGTTAAGGACTTTTAATGGCCTTTTTCCCAAAAATAAAAACTAAGCAGTTTTTAAGGACTTTTAAGTACTTTGGGAATCCTGTTCAAAAATCAGGGTTCCACCAAAAGAAGTTCGATTGTTTAGGATTCCGTGGCTGAAAAAAAAAATTGGGAACCGCGGATTTAGGGCGTAAGGGCAATTTTTATTCTCCAATATAAAAATAAAGCAGTTTTTAAGGAATTTTAAAAGGGCGTCATACAGCGGAAGAAAAATACATTCGCAAATTCTCTTTCACCTTTATTACTAATTTAAAATTTAAAAGAAAGAAAAAGTAAGTTCAGGCAAACCTATAGTAAATCATGAAGTTTTAATTGCTGTAAAAAATAGTTCAAAATATGAAAATGCAAACAAATTTTTAAAAAGAGAAACTTTTCCGTTGCGTAATTCTAAGTTAACATCTCATACTTTATTTTCATTTGCAAATATTAAAATTTTCCTTTCAGTATTTGAAACTTCACGGCTTACTCTAGGTGTGTCTGAACTCACTTCTTTCTACACTTTAAATTTTAAATTAAAAATGAAGAAGAAAGAGAATTTGCGACGAAAATTTTCTTCCGTGGTATGGCGTCCTCTTAAGCAATGTAGGAAAGCTGTTAAAAAATCAGGGTTCCACCAGAAGAAGTTCGATTGAGGGTTCTTTGAATGAAAAAAAAATTAGAACCGTTGATTTAGGGTGTAAGGACCCAATATTTTCCTCTTAAGCACTGTGGGAAAGCTGTTAAAAAATCAGGGTTCCACCAGAAGAAGTTCGATTGAGGGTTCTATGAATGAAAAAAAAAAATTGAGAACCGCTGATTTATGGTTTAAGGATCCAATATTTTCCTTTTAAGCACTGTGGGAAAGCTGTTAAAAAATCAGGGTTCCACCAGAAGAAGTTCGATTGAGGGTTCTTTGAATGAAAAAAAAATCAGAACTGCTGATTTAGGATGTAAGGACCCAGTATCCTACCTTCTGCCCTGATCACGCTCTTTCGATGAAAAGAACCGAAACAAAATATTTCAGCTGGAATTTAAAAAATAATAATAATAAGGTGCTCACCTGGTGCGACTCTGTGGTCGGGGTGTGAGATGAAATAAGGTGAGGCGGCGGCACACAAACAGGCAGGAACCAAGACAGAGAGCACAAAAATCCCAAAGAGTGCCCGCTGTCGCTGGCCCCTGTTGTGGACGACGACAAACATACTCGAAACACAACTGAACAACTTCTTCCAATACTCCACACAGGGTAGACGCACCTTAGGGGTAGGCGGGGCCTACTTTCTGCCAAGCATGGCCTGCAACAAAAAGAAGAGATAAAAAAACGTGTTCTATTAAAAAGAAAGGGAAAACAGACAGCTCAATTTCGCTTTTGTTGTTGGGTTGCGTTTACAACAGCTTTATTTCATATTTCGCTTTATATTTATGTTCTTCTTTTAAGGGGAGAAAGGTTAAGAAACAGATTCGGCCAGAGCACATTTTTAAGATTGGGAAAAAGAACTTCTCTTTATCTAAATTTTATTAATAGAACCGGAAAATTGCTTAGCAAGCCCTCCGAAAAACTGGAGGGCTGCTTTTTTTTTTCTCCACGCCGTAAATCGAAAGAAAACGAGTTTTTGTTTAATTATTCATTTTTTATTGTTCTATCTTAAAAGGTTTTTTTTTTTAAAAAAAAACAATAATAAATAAAATAAAGTGCGCATTAATTTGCACTTTTTTGTTTTTGCTCACTTTTTTATTTCCACAGTTACCGTTAATATCTTTCGAGGCTGAAGAATTTCCGCTTAATTTCCTTATCTGTGGAGAAAATTAAATTATAATGAAAGGACGAGCTTAAAGAAAAGGCAAACGGGAAGAAGATGAACGGGTACGTTAAAAGATCGTCGATTGTACACGGCCACGGCAAAAAAAAGTAATATAAGATTAAAAAATTAAAAAATATTGCAATGTAAAAATACAAGGTAAGTAATGGCAGAAAAATATATCTAGCATTAATATTGTTACGAATTTGAATATATTTATTTAATTGTGTGAATATTCTTTTGTTATAAGGCTAAATATCTCAGACGGACCCCTAAACAAATAGTTAATAAGAAAGTCACGTAATTTAGTGAGAAAATGTCGCCTAATTTATTTCTCACGGAAAATTCGGTTTGGCGATAATTTTAGGCGACCATTTAACGACAAAATAATAGTTCTTTATATATACAGTGAATTCGCGATAACTCGAATCTGATGGGACTGACGAAAAACTTCGACATATCGGAAGTTCGACTTACCGTTAGTTTCGGTTTTGGACTTTCAAAATACTGTCAGATTATTTAATTCATGCTTATTAGTTACAAATCTTCTAAATGCTTACAATATTTAAAAAAAAAAACTATAAAGTATAACATAATTACTTACTTTATTATTTGTACTACATTTTACGTTTTTTTTAAGTAATCCGTCACTTTACGTTGAAGTAATCCCTTATGAGTCTCTAGAAACAGCAAATCTTCAATTTTCTGCAGGTGCACAAACATAGAATTATCAATTCCTTCACGACTCTCTAAAAACTTTTGAAGAACTTCAAGAGATGCACGCGCTTCGAGTATGTTTGGGGCTATTGTTTCTGAACCGTCTTCCTCAGCAGCACTTTCGTCATTTTCTTCTATGATCTGTATAAATTCTTCGTCGGAAATATCACCACAAACAGCAATGTTTTCATCGAAGTTTATGAAATCGGAGTTCTCAATTACTTCCTCATCCTGAAGCTCTTCTATCACGGGTTCACTCTGTGTTTCTTTAAAAAACCCACACTTCCGGAAACAGTTTCTTATTGTCGTTTCGCTTACATCATTATTCCAAGCACTGGAAAGTAGCCTCATGGCTTCAAGTACATCAACTTTGAAAGAAATATTGTTTTCAATATCGTTTATCATTTTTCTTACAAGTCTTTTACGATAAGACTGTTTGAAGCACTTTATGATACCCTGGTCCATCGGCTGCAACTTTGCTGTTGTGTTTGGCGGGAGAAACTGCAAGTTTACTGCTTTCAAATTAGGTAGATCACTATGCGCTGTGCATTTATCCATAAAGAGTATCACTTTTCTTTTTTTGGCGAAGAATTTTCGATCCAATTTTCTTACATAGTCTTCAAATAAAACAGATGTCATCCAAGACTTTTTGTTAGACTTGTAATCCAAAGGATACGTTTTAACATTCTTGAAACATCGGGGATTTCGGTACTTTCCAATAACAAGTAAGGGCAATTTCTCTGTCCCAGACGCATTTCCCCCAACTAGGACAGTCAAACGTTCCTTGCTCATTTTACCCCCTGAGCAGTTTTCATCCTTAAACATCATAGTCTTATTTGGAAGACATTTAAAAAATAAACCCATTTCATCAATATTGAAAACATCATTTTCGCTGTATCCTTGAAGTAAATTTGGTAACGTTTCATTTAACCACTGTTCACATACTTCAAGAGGGACAGCTTTAGCTTCTCCATGAAGAGTGCGAAAGACAATATTGTGTCTGCTCTTGAATTTTTCTAGCCACCCAGCACTAGCGTGAAAATTGTCTATTTTTAACAGTTTAGCAAAATCTATCGCTTTCTCACGTAGCAAAACACCACTTATGGGAATAGCATTTTCTCGATTTCTGTGCTGCTGAAACCATTTCAGAAGAGCTGACTCCACCTGGGGAAAGGCACACATCTTCATTCTTTTAGACAGCGGATTCGTAGATTCATATCGTTTAAGGATATTTTCTCTTTCTTTTAATATCGTAGAAAGGGTATTCGGGGGAATTCCATACTTCAACGCTATATCTTTCTTCTTCATGTTTGGATTTCTATCTACATCATTAATAAGATTAATTTTATCTTCCAAGTTGAGAGTTTTTAATTTTCGCTTCGACATCTTTAGAGGTAAACACTTCTTCCACACAATCTTTAATAGCAAATCATAAGCATAAAGCTTGTTCAGACCAGAAAAAAGTTTACTTATTCTTACAGTTGTTGTCTGTTACGAATTAATTCTTTTCGGCGGCGTCAATTCGTCGCCAATCAAAAAAATTTTTTTTTAGTTTTTCTCGATACACTCACGCCGGAAGGAGCACCTCTTGAAGGCTCCTGTTGTTTTTTATTTCTCGTGTTTTATTATTTTCGTTTTCAGTCTAATTGTTAAAATTTATTGTTACGTTTTGTTAATAAATTGAGTCTATTGTGTGTGTGTTGCAAAGGAAGGGGCAAGATATCAGCTCCTAGGTTTTTTTCCTTGTTTTAAAAGATCCAAAAAAAATCGAGTTAAAGGGAGTAAAATTCGAGTAATCGAGAATAATTAACATGAAATTGAAGATAAAGGGGTCGGGACCTCATAAAAAAATCGAGTTATAGTAATATTCGAGTTATCGTACTTCGAGTTATAGCGAATTGACTGTATATGTTACGGCGAAAGACCGAAATCGGTGGTTGTTGACTTTCACCGGTGAATGTCGACAAACACCAAATACGTCGGTGAACGAATATTTCATTACATTCTTGTACATTCGGACCCTCACCGGTGTTTGTCGACAATTACAGATATGCTTTGGTGAATGTCCGAAATATTTATTACATTTATTCGATATTTTAACACTACACTGATGTTTTTTTAAGGTTAAGTGCCACTGCCCGGTATACATTTGCCCGGTATACCCTACACTGATGTTTTTTTAAGGTTAAGTGCCACTGCCCGGTATACATTTGCCCGGAATACCCTACACTGATATTTTTTTAAGGTCAAGTGCCATTGCCCGGTATATATTTGCCCGATACTCCAAACACTGATGTTTCTTCTAATCTATCGTCAGTAAGTATTAAAATATAGAATAAATATAAATATATGAAATAAATATAATAATATTAACGAATAAATTAATATAAAATTGGATGTAACAAATATTTTGGAGATTCACCAAAGCGACTATGTGATTGTTGACGTTCACCGGTGAAAGTCAGAAATAAGGGTATTTAGCAGATATTTCGGACATACACCAAGCGACTACGTGATTGTTGACATTCACCGTAACATATATATATATATATATATATATATATATATATATATATATATATATATATATCCGTCGTTACCTATAGCTTTCAGGTTTACGACTACTAATCTCCGTAGCCTTGTAATTTTGAACCAATCCAGAAGACAAAGGAACTCCTGGATCAGTACCCCCAAAAGTATGATTTGTTATGGGAACATCGAGGACAAAGTAACTCCACAGATTTAACGTGCATCAGTCACCATTTACTACACGGTGAGTCTTCGGCCGGCGGCGATCGAACCCACGGTCTCTTGGACATCGGCCCAGTGCCTTATGGACAGGGTAGGGTCCTATTTGGAAAATAATCAACATTTTTAAATTTTAAAAACATGTTACGTTCAGCTGATAATGTGGAACATCAATTAATCTCACCGAATTTTCGATGGTAGAAGAGGTTTAATAAACAAAACAAAGAAATTTTTTAAATATTCTAAAGTAGATTTTACTTCATTAAAATATGAATCGTGTTTTTCCATCTTCCAGTTGACTATTTAAATAATTAACTCTATTGTTGACTACATTAAGAGAAATAAATTAAAAAAGATATTTTAACAATACGATTGCTTTAGAATAAAGCAATAGTAATGTTAAAATTCCTTTTAATTTAAGTGCAGGAGCTTGGCAATATATAGTAAATATATATATTTTTAAAAATCGAGATAACAATATTTTAAACATTGTTCTCACAAATTATCGTGAATACCAAGCTTTACGATAAATATGGACAATAATGATATCCACGATCAACAACTATATTTATCAACAATGATAGTATCACAACAACTACAAACAACTATAATTATCACCAACTATAACATTGTGAGAATTACTATATTACTAATACTACAATTATTATAAATTCGATTATACCATCATTTTCAACAACGACAAATATCTAAATTTGTTTTAAGATAGATCGAAATCCTATAGCGATCAATATCAACAACTATAATTATGGACAATGATAATATCGCAATCAATACCAACAACTATATAATGCTTCAACTATACAAATGTGAGTATTAATGGTGACAATTATAAATTCTCTTATACGTACAATCATTATCGACAACGATAAATATCAAATACGAAAATAAGGCGAGTACAATTGAAGACGCAATTTATGTTATCCTGCGTGATGATTTCATTTGAATAACAAAAATCCTGACCAATGCAAAATTAATGTTAATTAATTGGATTACTCGGTTTACTTGGACTCGGTCCTGTGATGGATCTCTTTGGGAGAAATATTGGGATGCTAGGTCTAGACCAGGCTTTTCCAACTAACATGAGGCCGGGGGCCACAATTAAAAACACAAATCAAATGGCGGGCCGCAACTTTATCAAAATTTTTTGTATGACTGTTTTATGTTTGAAGGAACATTAAATATTACTGTCAGATTTTTACCAAGTTGTACAAAACAAAAGTATTGAATCACAAATTAAAATAAGAAGTAGATTTTTAAAAATATTTTATTGTTATTAATAATATTTTTAAAAATATCAAATAAATAATAAAAATTCGGGCTACAATAACTTTAATGTGCACCTATGTAGTAAACAATTAATGTGCAACAGATATATTTAATTGTTAAGATATAAAACCTTAAAAAGGTTGGTATTAAAACTTACATAGTAGCACACAAAATATTCAATGAGAAAATTGAGGTTTGTCTGCTGCAACCGCCAGAGAATAGATATTTACATTTTAAATTTACAAATGTGTGTGTAAATATTTTCGTCCAAAATGAGTGGTTTCAAAAAGTTAAATCGGAGAATTTTACATTTTCTGATACACACACGCTAAATTATATTCATAAAATACAAAAAAAGGAAATAAAAGAGAGCAACATACACGATTATTTTTGTATTTGAATAAATATTTTCTTGGATGCAAAATCTGAGAAATAAATTTCTTTGCACCGTTGGTATGTTAAATTTCACAGAAACGAAGAAATTAAGTTTTTATTAACGAGAAAAGTATTTTAAACCCATATAGATTTTGTACGAAAATTGTCCGCAAAAAATGACAGCTAATATATTTTAGTTCAAGGGGCACAAAAAAAAGGGTTCGCGGGTCAGCTGCGGCCCCCAGGTCGCCAGTTGGAAACCCCTGGTCTAGACCCAAATTGGAGTCTATGGACCAAGCTATGGACTATAGTGTAGAATGACTTTATTTCATTTGTTTATTGCTATTTTGTTATTGCCATCAGATGTGGGGGGAAAGTTATATTGAAAAAATATCGCGATATTATTTCATATTTAAGTACCGCGATATATCGATATTCTATGACGATATAAAAATATTGATAACGTTCAAGTTCTAGTTAGTACTTGCCTAAACTCATTAACCTCCTTTCTTTCTTTCCTTTTTTTTTCATTTTACATACAAAAAAGCTTATGCTAAAAGCTTTTACTTCAAATACTTTAAAATCTTAAAGCCATTAATGTGTCGTAGTTCAACCTCCCAACCTCCACCCCCCTTTTTAAAGTTTTCTGCTTGTACCACCTTTTCATAATCTCTTTGCCAAACATTGCCGATGAGATGGATTAGACGAAAACAGGAGTGACATTTTGAAAAGGGGGTCTTTTCCTCTCTCCTGTTTCAATTTCCCGTTTTTAGCATGTCCCTTTTTCACTCTACCCTTTTAAAGAAGCTCCTCTCTTATTTGTTTACGATCTCGACCCCTGACAGTTACCATGTATCTATTTATTTATTGAAAGGAATAGGAAGTGGATTTTGTGTAGAAAAAAAAATTGTTAGAGGGATTGAAGCGTTCTATTTCTTTCCCTTTGAACCTTTTTCAAAAGACGTTTATTAAAATGCATTTTGTAATGATATTTCGTACGGTTACGACAGTACAGGTGATGCATACAAAAAAAATTTGGTGTTTGGCAGAAACACGGCGACATAGTCGCAGAGCGTCACACAGTAAGTTCTTGAAGAAAGATTTTTCTTTTGGTAAGAAAAAATTTTGGTTTTTATTTCTGCAGAAATTTACGCGTAAAATTCGAATCGCGCAATTAAATACTCACTTATTGTGGCGTTAAATTTACGCGGATAGTATCATAAATCCATAGAGTGATTCGATTATATTTTCGGCAGTTATTGATTTTCACTAGGGATGTAACGAATATTCGGTCACTATTCGGTATTCGGCCCTTTTGGCGAATATTTGGCCTAGCCGAATACTGAAATTATTCGGCCAAATAATGAAGTATATGTTATTATTAATTATGCTGCTATTATTAATTATTTAGATTTATGAAAGCCTTATTGTTGGCATCAAGATATTTAAAATATTACAAAAAATACATCAAGTTGTTAAATTTTTCTTAAAATATAGAAAGTTTAAGAAAGAAAATTTGCTAATATTTATTTCATTATTAATTTAAAATTTGAAAATTATTTAATTACAAAATTAAAAGTTCAAAAGTGAAACTTTTTAAAAAGTTCTTAATTTTCTGAGTTTTAATAATTTTTCTAACAAAAAAAGAAAGTTAAGAATACATTTAACAGTAGTAAGTAATGAGTTCTTATCTTAAATAAAATAGCATAGGTATAAATTACAAGTATAACTATAACTAAAATATGCTATTATTAATTATTTAGATTTATAAAAGCCATATTGCCTTGTTATTGGCATCAAGATATTTAAATTATTACAAAAAATAAATCAAGTTGTTAAAATTTTTTTAAATATATAAAGATTAAAAAAGCAATTTTGTTAATATTTATTTCATTTAAAATATGAAAATTACTTTAATTACAATCAAAAGAGAAATTTTTAAAAAGTAAGTATTCGGCCTAAAATTTGGCCGAATATTCGTTATTCTGCTATTCGGCCCCATCACTATTCGTTACATCACTAATTTTCACATATTTTTTTTAATTATCCCGTTCACACGATATGGGAAATTCGAATCGTGTATTTCCAGTATTTACTTTTTTAAGGCAACGCTTCTATCATTTTTTTCCGGCAATTATTGCTTTTGACTTCCATATAGTTTTTAAAATCCGATATTATTTATTGCAACAATCAAATCTTGAAATGAAACACGAAGTCGAGTAACCCCTTTTGAAGAGTCCAATTCGAGTGACTTCGTCGTCAATTTGTTTTTCGGTAATTACAGCTAAGGGTTTCATGATTTTTAATTACTTTTTTTTTTTTTTTTTTTTTTTTTTTTTTTTCACTGTGGTGATTTTCAAAATGCGATATTGGGAATCATTAGTTCGGTTCTGTCCCCAATAAAATCCGATAATATTGCCCATAATATTAGAATAAAAAAATATTACATATTGAATGAAAATAATAATTTTTTTTTCTTGTTTTTTTTTTTGTAAACACAGCGTTTTTTGTTAAGTTAAATCGGTAACATACATCTTTGTTATTATTGAAACTATCTTGCAGAAGGATATGAGTGCTAGAGAGTTTTGTCGCAGAAAGCCTGAAAAAATTCTGCCAAAGGGTAGAGCCCCATACCAGGGGTGTTTAATAGAAAGCAGAGCCCCTGGGCAGAGAAATATTTTGGGACCCTATGACAAGTCATACTGTTTGAAATCCAACTAAAAAACTTTACATACATAAAATAAAGCATTCTTAAGGTATGCAATAATTTTAACAAACCTAAACACATTTTGATTATTCCAAAACCGCAACGCACATAAAATACATCATTTTTAAATTATGTATAATTTTAAAAAAAAATAAAAATTGAGATGCTAACCAGTTGTAATCCTTAAATAATAAAATAATTTTTAAAACCAAGCTCATTAAAATAGTTAAATTTAAAAAAAAAACACAATGAACAAATAAAAAAATTCAAAAGGTATGAATAATTTCGTCAAACTATAAAAGTCCGTTATTAAAACATCTTTCAATCCACGTTAGACATAGGCAGTTTAAAAGTTGCTGTCCCATAGTGCTGTTTAATTCTAAGCCCTTTCAATTATTACTACATTTAACTAATTATATATACTAAACAGAGAGGGTGGTGGTCAAGCATATTTAGAGACATTATGTCAGAGAGTTGTATACCTAAAAACTTTCATTTTAACGTAGAAAAATAAATTTCGGTTCACTTTTTGAGTTTTTCTGGTGATAAAACTATTCAAATTGGTGTTTGCATGATGACCAATCACTATTTGTAGAAAGAAAAAAAATTCACACTTTTAACAGGAGGATATATTTATTTTAAAAAAAAAATATTTAATGCAATGTTCGTTATTCTTAGTTTTCTTTCTCTTTTTTTTAAAATACAATTTATAAAAAAGTAAGATTCTCAAGGGCCCCCTGAGTGCTTCAGGCCCACCGAGTGCGGCCCATACCACGTGCGATATGAAGTGCGTAAAATAAAAAGAAGAAGCCCGTTAATAACTAATGATCTAATGGTAGAGATTTTTAAAAATATCAAAATGCAAACAAATTATGGCAGGATAACGCATCGGAGAAATAATCCTGCAATAATTTGTTTGTTAATTTTGATATTATTTTAACATTTATTTTTTTCAGCATTCGAAATTACGTGGTTCATTCTAGGTTTAACTGAACTCAAATTTTCTCTGAATTTTAAAATACCAATGAAGTAGAATTTGCCATAAAGAGTTCAGCGTCCTTTTAATGATTTGAGAACCTAACATCAAATTATATATATACATTATATACATATATTATATATTATATGTATATATATATATATATACGTACGTACGTACGTTACATACATACATACTACATACACACAAATGCCACTAGTCTGGCAATTTCTGGCTAATAAGAGAGAATTCAAAAATTATTATTATATTAGATAAGTTTTTAAAACACATAAAATTTAAGAAAATATTGACTAAAAAAGGGGGAAAATTCAAGTAGAATTAGCAGCTATATTTACTGTATCCTGAAAAAAAAATAATAAATAGTGCTTATATCCCACAGTTGACATAGCTGGCAAACGGACCAGTCTGTCACGCAATTTACATTACGGACCGGCTTGTCACTGCAAGTTGTAAAATACTACGAATAGATGCTCTGTCCTGGTGTAATGAACGAGAAGAGTTCCTAATCTCATTTTAGACCGAGAAAAGCCCCTAGTTTTGAGGATGTTCTGGATTCTCGAGAGATACAAAATGAAGGAAAGTTTGCGCGCATCTTCGACACGAATGAGGGGAACAAGAAAAGAAATGGCCACAAGTTTCACATTTTCTAGAGAATCCTGTAAAGAAAAAGAAGAGAAGAATGTTTCTAAAATTTCCCTTTTAGCTTGATTGGAAGCAATAAAATAACGAAAGCTTCGGTGCTCCGGTGACTATCTTTAAAGGGACTTTCCTGCACCATTTTTCAGTCCATAAACATTCTATTAAAACAATTTTGTAACAGTACAAGGAACTAAAATGTAGCATTACTAGGGTGCGAAATACATAAAATGATACCTTAGTTTAAATAGTAGCTCCATCGGATTATTTATTTTATAACCGTCGTTGAACAGCCGACCCAATTTTGGGTTTAAGACTACTAACGTTCCAACTCGGTAGCCTTGTCATTTTGAACCCAATCCAGAAGACAAGGTTACTCCTGGATCAGTACCCCCAGAGGTATGATTTGTTATGGGAACACGGAAGACTTTGCTGCTCGACAGATTTAACGTGTATCATTCACCATTTACTACACGGGGTGTCTTCGGCACGGCGGGGATCGAACTCACGACCTCTTGGACATGAGCTTATCGAAACCACGCCATAATTTAAAAGTAGTGAGTTACATTTTACATTACATAGTACTGAGTTACATTTTACATTACATAGTACTGAGTTACATTTTACATTACATAGTACTGAGTTACATTTTACATTACATAGTACTGAGTTACATTTTACATAGTTACATTTAGGCCACTGGGAATCAATAGGAATATAACCAGAAATTACACTCAAATTTAAAAATATTAAGGGGACCGGAAGGTAACGTCGTTTCGGTGCATTTGATATTTGTTATCAAGATTTTATTTTTAATCAATAATGTATTCAACCTCGTTAGCAACAATCTTTCAGTGCCGGATCGAAAATGAATCGGGGGATAAATGAATTGGTTTTTAAGTCTAACGAATATTTAATGGGCCGAAACGACATTACTTTCCGGTTCACCTGGTAGTTGTAAAAAATTATATTTTATATTTAAAGATATACGAGACCATTGTAGCCCTATCGGATTTTTATCTAAAATTTTTCAATAACTACTTAAAAACATAAAAATATTTTAGATAACTTATTTTATAACAATTAATAATTTACGTTTTTTTTTTATTTATTTATTTAGTTTTGATAATCATTCATTTCAACAAGAGTTTGATTTTCGGTCCAATGCTTTCAGAAAAGGCCAATATCTCTGAATAATTTAGGAGAGTTTTAAAAGTAAAAAACGCTAACTTATTCAAAAAATAAATAAAAATAATAATATTGAAGCAGAATAATGTAATAAAACATCAAAAATAATAAAAATAATTTACTTTAGCATAATTAAAGTGTAGAACAAATACATTCCTTGTTTTTTTATTTCATTTTTAATTTTCTTTTCTTTAAAAAAATTCGATTCCTTTAAAGTTACCAATCAATTCGTGTTTTTCCTTTGAAATTATTTTTCAAAAGAAAAATACAATTAAAAAATTTTTTGTTTCGTCTAATTTTTGTAATATTTAAATTTTTTAAACGAAAAACACATAAAAATCTATATTAAAAAAATCGATTAAAGAGTTCGAGAAAGGATTGAAGATATTTACAATCGTAGAAAAATAGAATCCTGAAACAAAGAATGAGATCTCGTTTTTAATTTTTAGTATTCATTACATTCATATAAAAATAAAAGAAACAGCTATGTTCCTTCAGACAAGCAAAATGAAGAGCCTTTCGGCAAAAAACAATTTTTATTTCAATAATAAATTTCATTGGCAAGCTTCCGTCACCCTACCTACAAACCGGATGGCAGGGGGGTTCTAATTGATAACGATTATATGCTGTCATAACAATATATTTTATGGCACTACAAACTAGCAGTTGTACAAGATGTCATCCAATCGATACCAGACTGCTATCGATTTTAACGGAAAACAGAAAGACAAGGAATCATCGCCATCTAGTGGCATACTAAACAAATAATCTTTTTATTTTCTTCAATAAGAACGGTCAAAACTAAATAAATAATATATATGACTTTCTGTTAAGAAATGAACAGTGATCGGAAAAACTACATTATTTTTGTAGTTTACTAAAACTACAGCTACTTTGTTACAAATGTAGTTAACTACAACTACTTTTTTAAATGTAGTGACAACAAACTATTTTCGAAATGTAGTCACTACTTTAAGGAACAGATCTTAGCTCGAGAAATGAATTTACACATTATGTTCAAAATAGTTTTGAATATAAAAAAAAAATTGGCTTACATTAAACATGAAGAATTATTTAGAAATATTTAATTACGTTTACAAGAACCAGTTTATTATTCTGAAACCTTTTTCTTTTTCGAATTTATTCATTTAATTCAACTTTTTATACCCTTCTCGACAGCGAATATTTAATTTAAGAAATGCTAGGAAATTATCAAACACTTGCAATTGCGTGAAGTGTTTAATGCTCTTTTATTTTTTCTAAGAAATTAAGTACATCCAAAATATGTTCCATTCTTTTGAAATAACATCCATGTTTCACGAGTGGACATTCGCATGTGAAAGTGTGACCAAAGTGATAAGTTATAAAATATTCGCAATAGGTAATTTAATAAATAGTAATACGTGACTCTAAATTCGCAATTCTTGCTAACTCATAGTCATAGGGGCACTTTAAATTTCGTCCATTGACAGAGCTGCGAAAATGTGTACCTGACAAGTTCGAAAAATTAGTTGTGTTTGAACCCTGTTTCTTCACCAAGCTAACGTAAAAAGTAGTCTCCAAGAATCACTACAAACTACTATTTTTTGTATGTATCGCACTACTCACTTCACTACTTTTTAGAGAAAAAAAAGTAACCAACTACACTACAAATAAAGTAGCGACTACACTACTCGTAATGCACTATTTCCGACCACAGGAAATTAAATAATGATTTTCTATCTGGCTTTGATCATATTAACTTTTTGGGCGAATTTAAAAAAAAGAACATAATTATTTTAAAGGGGGGAAAAGGTAATTGTAATTGCATTAACTACTTCTTACTAATATATTATTCTTGGAGGTCACAAAGACTAAGAAATAAAATTCCCCGTCTTATCCCCGATTTTTCCAAACCAATTTTACCGAATTTCCCTGACTTTTGTAACCAGTGACAAAAATTTTATAATAATTCTTAAGTTTTGCTTTATATATAAAATACATAGCAAAACACTTTTTATTAAAAGTTGAAATCAAACAATTTTTGTAAAAAAAAAAATTTTAGCAAAAAAATTTGATTATTAGGTACACAAGTTAGTTCATTTTCCCAGATTTCGGAGATATTTTAATTGAACTCCTGAAACTTTCCAGACTGTTTTACAACCACCCTGTTATTAATTTAAAAATAAAACACATTTTAAAATCAACGAAAAAAAAAGTCGTTTTTATAGCAATATCACACATTAAACTTTTTTTTCTTCCAGATGCCCACCTAGGTTGACATTTCGTCAATTCAGTCGTATTAGGGCAAATTTGTTGGCCACTCTTTCAGGGGCACAATATTAGGTGCCAACGTTGCTCCATCAATAACGGGAGATAGTGCAGAGAATGAAAGAACATCCGTGCCTTGTCCTACGCAGGCTGATCAAAGTGGTCACCCATCCGCTTACTGACCGCAGCCAGTGATGCTTGACTTCGGTGTTGGGAAGTTAACATTTGAAGCAGTAAAAATAAAAATATCAAAACCCTCAGCGGGTTAAATAACTATTTTTGAATCTGAGAAAACCCGAAACAGAGCTTCTCAGAATCATGCGTGAAGGATAAGAATGACATGGTAACCAGCTAATCATAAATTCAAGTAAACAATTTTCAAGAATATAAGCATAAATTTGACGATTATATGCATAGTGAAATATGTAAGAGGGTGCGCAACCAAATCTTTTAACAAAAAATAAGCACCTTTTAAGTACTTTTTAAGCACTGAAAGAATATTTTTAAGCACTATACAGGGTGATTCTAAAAAGATAGGAAAAATTTTAGGAAGTGATAGCACACACTCAGACAAACAATTTTTATCAAAGAATGCATGGTCGAAAACAAAACGCAAAGGTGCTGGCACATTTGGAAAGTTTTTTCATGCAAACGAGAAAGCTCCATTCCTATTGCGAGTTACTGCGCTACGTTATTTGTCGCCAAGCTTTCGGCCGCTGCAGGGAAAGTTCGCCTATCTTTTCTTCGCCGTTGTATCAGCATAGCCGCTGCCGGCCACTGTATTGAACACTTATTGTAATCACATGCCATTAAATTTGCTTTTATAACTTAACTTCATCGTTCTTTGTGTGTTTTTGCCTCATATAAGAACATAAACTATGACGCCCTCTAGCGGTTTTGGGTTTTGTTTTCGACCATGCATTCTTTGAAAAAAATTGTTTGTCTGGGTGTGTACTATCACTTCCTAAAATTTTTCCCATCTTTTTAGAATCACCCTGTATAAGCAAAATGCAAAATAGTTTTCTAAGACTTTACATGATCAAGATAAAATAACCAGTTTCTGACAAAGAACTCTTTTCTTGATTATATTAGCCATTATAAAATGATCGAGAGATTTTTTGGTTCGATATCAGAGGGTGGAAAATGAAGCCTGAAATGGAGAATATCTTGCAAAATGCAGCAGAGTTGCACACGAGAGTGCACAAATCTCACCGAACTCAGCTCAGTAGACACACAAGCGGACCCGAAAGTATTTCGTCAAACATGTAAAATGATGGGCGCTTTCATAAGCTATGGACCGATGGTACGCTGAAATAAATTGTGGTTGAATGAATTGTGAAAACGCTGAATAGAACAATGTGAAAACCACGCTTTTGCCATAATACGTGGCGAAAATCAACACGGCGGTAAAGAAAAAAAAATCTCATTTTCGAAAAGGGAAAATTAAGAATTTTTTAAAAACGCCCAATAAAAAAAAGCACTTTTAAGGGCTTTTAAAAAACGAAAATCGAAAATAACCTTTATTAAAAACGTTACGCACCATGTGTAAATCTAAACGTAAAGATTTGAAGCAGGAACGATGGCATCATTTTAAACCAAAAAACCTATTATTATATTATAATTTTATCAGTCGTGGAAGCCTAACCATGAGATAGAGTTGTAATATTAATTGGTTTTAATTGCGCATCTTCCAATCTGAAGCACTTTGAAACTATAATCACCAAGAGTTACCCAATAACAAAACTTCCAACATTTTGATTCGACAAATACCTGAGTGTATGTAAATCTCATTCGTTGAAGGGGGAGTGATGGTATAGGCTTAGAGCCCGCAACTTACCTAATCCTCGGAAAAATCTACACGCTCATGAAGAGAGAAGCAAAAGGGCCTCATTATTTGCAGATTAAGAGAAGGGGCAGAAAAGCAAAGCAATTAATCCTTCGGATGTTAATTACAAATGCGCACACTTCCCACCACCCGAGAAAGCAGCTTACTCCCAGACTTTTGATAAGAGATCTTTTATAAAATTGGCTAATTAGCAGACTGCGTGTCAGGAAAAATACATCTATTCAATTCCAAATAGCGGAAAAATCTTTAATCAGTTACGTTCGCTTTTGAATATGAGGCTTTTCTGGAACAGTGTATCAAAAGCTGGAGAGAATTGGAATTCTATTTTCTTAAGATAAAAATAAAAATTCTCAGTCGCGAATAATTTTTTATATTTTTTAGAGCAAAACTTTTTTTTCATCCACGCCAAGCCGACCTTATTTCATTTACTGATTCGAGTTTTTCAGAAAGACAAGTGGAGCCGTGATGGCTCAGAGGATAGAGCGTTCGCCTTCCAATGAGATGAATCGGGTTCGAATCCCTGCGATTACCGATTGATATGAATTCCGCACCCTGCTCGCCACCAATCACAGTGCTGACGTAAACTATCCTCAGTGGTAGACGGCTCATGTGTTAAAGTCCCCTTGCCGCCAGGCTAATCGTGGGAGGTTTTCGTAGTTTTCCTCTTCATGCAATGCAAATGCCGGTTAGTTTCATCAAAAAGTCCTCCACGAAGGCAAAATTTCTCCCAATACTTGATCCAGGAGATCCCTTGTCTTCAGGATTGGGTTCAAAATTACAAGGCTACGGAGTTTAACATTAGCAGTCGTAAACCCAAAAATTGGGTCGACTGTTCAACAGCGATAAAAAAATAAAATTAAAAAAATTTGAAAAAAGGTAAAAGAGTTTTGAGACACACTGTTTAGGCTGTTCTTAAGAATGCTCTGTCGTCACATTAAATAGCACTTTTTAGAGAATAAATATACTATTTTTATAACCTTAGTAAGTTTGTTACAGTTATTATTAAATGTTACTTTGGCACATCGACAACCAGCTCCTCCTATGTTTATAATAAAAATATGAAAAAAGTTTTTTTTCCCTTAAAAAAAAAGAAATCAAAACAGTATAAAAATAAAAATTTTATTGCAAAAATAACTCAAAAAAATAGGAAAATTTGAAATAAAACTGGAACATTTGGACAACAAAGGACATTTGGAAAGGGGAAAAAAACATGCAATCAATGAGAATTCATTGGTATCAATGATTTTCATTTCAATGAAAAAACCGCACCTATCTATGAGGCATAATTTACAAAACTGGTGGCACGCAGCAAAAACTAAACTATTTGCTAAGCATTATTTAAAAAATAATAATAATAGAGAGACATTTATTAAACATATTAATCGAAAACATAACTATAAGCATTAATTTAAGAAAAACTATTTTTTAAAACTAGACACACTATGTCTTAAACATAGGTCTTTGGTCGAGAACAAAACTACAGGCATTAAATAAAACAAGTTGTAAACCGTCAAAAACTTTGTTCCAAGAGATCCTTCTTTTTTTTTTTTTTTTTTTTGTGGCAGATAAAACTTCCTCGATGCTGCGATTTAATCTATGGATTTCGTCGATAAATAGAACATATTTTGCAAAAAAAAAGGGGATTAAAAACGGTTATTTATTCAAGTTTTTTTAAAATGAAAAAATGCCTAAGAGCAATAATTTGATGTCAATTTTTTTTTTCTTCTATGACATTTTCACATCAAACTTAATATTATTACCGGAAATTCCAAAAGATAACAGTATAAAACACAGAAAAATATCTCGTTTCCCAAATAGAAATAGTCATTATTTTCACCCGAAACACTTGCAGAACAAACACTTCCCTGTAAAATTTGAAAATAGGGTTACGTTATCTAAGCCTTTCAATTTAAAAAACAAAATTAATAACAACGATACCAATATTTAAAAAAAAAAACAAAAAAGGCAAAATGCAATAGCTACTTTGACGCCTTCTGAAAAAGAAAAAAAAAGAAAAAATCGATATTGTTTTTTCTTTTTTCTTTAAAGCATAGTGCATTATATGTCCAACGTCGCCTTCAATGCGGTGTAAAACATGCCAACAATGAAGATTAAAAAGAATAAATCAAAGCCGAGAGTCAGCGATTTTTGACGGGTCACATGACCCGACAAAAAATCAATGAAATACGATGATTCTTTTGATACCCCCGAAGAGGATCACAGATTCTTTCTTCTCTCTCTCGACTCAAGGAAGCTGAAATTACTTATACCAAGGTGTTGCGGAATCACAAAAACGGCAAACGACAATATTCCGGAAATATGCCTTCCAGACACTGTACAAATATCCGAACTTTTATGAAAAGAATGCTCTTAAAAAAATAATAAAAATAAATGAGAAAAATGGAGTCCCCCCTTTCCACGGCAGCAAAGAAAAATTCTGTTTTTTTTCTCTTTTCATTGTATTCTAAAACTGTTAATGAAAGATAAAGAGCTAATTTAAAAACTATATATACAGTAGGACTTCTATTTAACGAACTTCCATTTTGCGAATTTCTCTATTTGACGATTTTTTTTTCGAGAAATCAAGAGCATTTTGGAAATTTCTTCGTAAAATAAATCCAAATAGCGAAGTGAATTTTCTATTGAAGGAACTTTTCTTTGAAATCCATTTTCCTTATTTCCCAAAATATTTCAAACTTGTTAACGAATTTCAAGGGGGAAATAACCTTGAATTGATTTTCGAAGCCACTTCACTTTCAGAGAAAGCAGTAGAATCCCTTTGCCTTTTTGTTTGCAGTTCAAACGAAAAACTCAGACAAAATTAACGGTTTTGATCAGTAGCAATTAAACTTAAGAACGCATGTGGTGATGTTGGTTTAAAATTACTTTCGTCATAAATGCTGCTTTAATTTTGCACATAAATTTAGCTTTTTTTTTAGCTGAAAATGTATGTAGCGTGATAGTGTAACACTGGATACTGTTTTGC
Source organism: Parasteatoda tepidariorum (assembly GCF_982258835.1). Classification (NCBI taxonomy): domain Eukaryota; kingdom Metazoa; phylum Arthropoda; class Arachnida; order Araneae; family Theridiidae; genus Parasteatoda; species Parasteatoda tepidariorum. The sequence continues at coordinate 108,025,541 of NC_141761.1, read as the reverse complement.
TCCATCATTGCTTTCCATGCAGATTTCTTCTATGGTTAAGATTTATAAAATAAATAGTATATACTAGTTTAGAAGATAAAGGTGTATCAAATCACAAAAAAATCCCGAAAATCACAAAAGGATTTAACAGAACGTCTTCGACAAGTTCAAATCTCAAAGAAATCAACATGGAATATCAACCTATCCACATCTGAAGAGAATCAATATTACATTTTTAACATATCCATATCTCGAAAGAATCGATATTACATTTCAAACATATTCATATCTGAAAACAACCGGCCAGGTGGCCGAGCGGTTAGCGCGCCTGACTGCAAAGCCAATGGCTGCGAGTTCGAATCCCGCTCTGGGCAAGGATGTTTCTCTTGTGTTGTCCTCTGATGCGTGAATGTGGCTCACCCTATGAACGGGTTTGTGGCAGTGTGGCGTGGGCAGTGTTACTCGCCTCCGTGACTTTGGTTCACATGTGCCCACTGGGTAACGCGAAATGAGTCACATCTCTGGCATCTTCTAAGGGGAAACGAATAAAGTTCAGTGCCTGCCAATCGAAAAAAAAATAAATAAATAAAATATCTGAAACGAATCGATATTACATTTTCAACCTACCCACTTCTCAAAAGAATCGTTGTGCAGCTCTAGTGAGACGTAACAGCCCGTTGTGCAGCTCTAGTGTGAAGTAAATAAAATACCTACCTACCTCTCATTTCTGTATTTCAATTTGTGCTTTTCTTTCTTTCTTTTAGATTTATTTTAAGCATAACACAAGTAATTTCTTTTGGAATTTGAATCAGATGATATAACGCTACGCTCAATTTCAATATTGCAATACAAACTTTCTTAAGTTTACTATGGAAAAAAAAAGAAGATATTTTCATCCATCAATGAAACACACACCACTGGCTGTAGACCAGTTTCATCTTACGATTTCCTTAATTACCCGTCGCACGGTGTTCTAAGAAACCACACCAACAGATAGTAGAACTGATCGGTTTTAAATGCTCAAAAAAGAAGTGAAATAAAATATAGTAAAAACTAAAAAAAAAAAATGCTGATGAGTCGGCAGCAGCTCCCAAAGGAGGGATTTGGGGAGTATAAGAGGTCAGTAAGGGGAAAAGATCGTCACGCTCTCATACTTTATGAACATTAAATGGAAATAAAAATAATAATAAAAATAAGAAAGGAAATGGTAGGAGATACGATTTCACTACGGTTGAGAGTATCCTTTAAAGATTCCGGCCCCAAGGATCAAAATAAGTGCTTTAGAAAGAAAAAAAAAGTTAATTACCATGATTTTTTTTTAAATAGCAATAAAATCTTTTAAAAGTTTACAGTAATTAGTTAGTGATAACAGAAGCCTTTATATACATCGAGTAGCGTAACGTTCAACACATTGAATACTATAAATATCCTATGCTCCTATTGAATTTTTATATTTCTATGTTCGCCCTATTGTTTGGTATTTCAAAATCAAATTAAATTGGAATAAAAAATTAAATGGATAGTCATTATTTTAAGGAAAAAAAAAACGAGAAAAAAGCACTAAAAATAGCAATAATTTTCAAACTAAATAGAAATTCGAAAGAAAAAAAAATCGTGTTAAGTTCATAAAGTTGATAGAAATATGAAATAACGCAGTATGACAAGAAATATAAAATAAAAGACAAGAAATGTGAAATAAAGTTACAGTTATTTTCTTTCCAACCAAAATAGACGAATAAAAAAAAATTATTTTATAAAATACGTACGAAAAAAAAAGCTATCGTAAATACATGATTTGGGTATAGATCAACTCAATTCGAAAGAAAAATTCTCCTTAATTTTTATTCTTTAACAACTTCAGACAATGAAAACTACCGCATAATGTTCATAGATCTCAATTCTTTAAAAAAGAAAAAAATTTAAATGCTTTTGCTACTCTTCATAATAGATGGCGCTAAATTAGAAACCGAACTCCTTATTCTTTCCAAAACATGCTTATTGACACTTGGATTGCTTCAATTGACAAAACACTGTATGCGATAAAATGATTACAATATGTGAAACAATAGGAAAACAATACGCTAAATAATCACAAATAAAACGAAGCGGAAAAAGAGATAGTTTCATTATCAATATTAGTATTTATTATTTATTTATTTTCACAAATGCATTCATCGACCTATTATCCTATTTAAAACAATTGTGAGAGCAAGGCATAACTAAGCAAAACGAGCAGACTTCAGAATGTGAAAAGGAGAAAGGAATTAGTTATGAATGATGACGTCATCTATTAAGTTTGAACATCCGTTTTTAAGATAGCAATATATGTGTGAAGGTTTAGCTTCTCTGGTAAAATAGTTTGGGCCCGTTTTTACAACTTGCGGCCGACCAAAACAATCTAAACTATTACTCATTGCGCCGCTTGATTTACAAATCTCAATCTTGGTGTCAACTCCATAAAATTCAGTAAATCCAACCTACTCTGTTTTGTTCTAAAAAAATTTGTGGCAACAATACACTGTTAGAAATTTTGAAGTATGTTGTACCATAGTATAGTTTAAATTTGCTGCAACCCTAATAAGATGCTAAGTTAAACCACAGTATCGTACTTAATTTGCTTACAAGATACTGTGGAACATCTTACTGTTTGCACCAAATTTTCACCATATAATCGAAATAAGGTACAGTTATTAAGGGTTCAAAACTAAGTATTTCAACACCTTTTGAAAATTGTATTAAATTTGCACCGTATAATGATTCAAAGTACAGTTATTAGAGTTCAACGTTGAACATTTTAAGACCACATTAAGATTGCACCGAATTTGCATTGAATAATGTGTTCAAGGTACCGTTACTAATGTTCAACAATTTAACACCTTAAGGTTGCACCAAATCTGCAACCTATAATGGGTTAAAGGTACCTTTATTATGGTTCTACGTTGAACAATTAAACACTTTATTAAGATTGCACCAAGTTTGCACCGCATAGTGGTTTCAGTTACCGTTATTATGGTTTAAAATTTAAGTGTTTTTTTTTTTTTGTGAGTGCGCAGACAAACATGAAGTTGATAAGTGTACGTTAATCATATAGTTTTAAAAAAACATGAAGTTACAGAGGCATAAGCAGTTACAATAATTTCTAAACGAAGAATACACCCAAACGACACTTAGCGCCTCTTTAAGGTAAAAAAAAAAAGGTGGGTTAGTGTTAAAGCCACAATGGAGACACACAACCCACGTAAGTGGCGGGTGTAAACTTGGTTACTATAACATAGAGTGATTAAAAGATCCACCCTTTAATTTGTATAAAATTTTTTTTAAAAAAAAACGGTAATAATAATATTTGAGTTATAAGGCATTGTCGTGGGTGAACAAAAGACGCCTGTGACAAAGTCAAGAGTAATTTGAGATATGTTGAAAATATAATATCGATTCTTTTGAGATGTGGATATGCTAAAAATGTAGTATCGATTCGTTTGAGATCTGGATGGTATGTTAAAAATATAATATCGATTTTTTTTTAAGATCTGGATACGTTAAAGATGTAATACTGATTCTTTTGAGAAGTGGATATGTTACAACTGTAATATTGATTCGTTTGAGATATGGATATATGTAAAAAATGTTATATCGATTCTTTTAAGATCTGAATATGTTGAAAATGTTGTATCGATTCTTTTGAGATAGGGACAGATTAAAAATTTAATATTGATTCTTTGGAGATATGGATTTGTAAAAAATGTACTATCGATTCTTTTGAGATAGGTATAAGTTCAAATTTTAATATTGATTCATTTTGAGATAGGAATATGTCAAAAATGTAATATTGATTCTTTTGAGATGTGGATAGGTTGAAAATTCCATGCTGATTCCTTTGAGATTTGGACTTGTTGAAGACGTTCTGTTAAATCCTTTGGTGATTTTCAGGACCCCCCCCCCTCCTTCTTTTTATGATATTTTTTGAAACTCCTAGCTCTCCTGGATACTAACGAAGCATCAGAAAAACAAAATAGATGCCTTTCAAATAAAATGCTTAAAAAATTGAAAATCTATTGGTCGATCAAAATAAACAACATGGATCTATACCATGAATCTACTACCAATCATTAAAAATAGATGCAGGTAGGTACTTTATTTACGTCGCACTAGAACTGCACAATAGTCTATTAGCGACGGTCTGGGAAACATCCCTGAGGATGATCCGCAGACATGTCATTGCAATTTTGATCCTCTGCAGAGGGGATGGCTCCCCTGCTTTGGTAGCCCTACGACCTACGAGCGAAGCTGAGCACTTTACGGAGAACAGTTTAACGAGGACCGATACCGCGCACCCTCAGTCCCTAAGCAGGCTGCTCAAAGTGGTCACCCACCCACTTACTGACCACAGCCAGTGATGCTCGACATCGGTGTTCTACTGGGAACAGCGTCTTTACGACAAGATCACCGCGGGACAAAAATAGATGCAAAAAAGAGAAGATGAAACCTGATTGACCATGACAAAGAGAGGATCCTGGCATGTGCCAAAGAGAGTTGACCTGGTCAGCAGATGCAAAGTGGAGAGGAAGGCCAAGTGGAACAGGGTGAAGTATGGTGAGCCACGAGAGAAACCAATGTAATTGCCTTAATTGCAATTTTACAAGAGAGATCGAACTGAACAAGAGTAGCGATCGCGGTCTCATGCATCTTTCGGGTGTGAAGCGTTTCAAGGCAAGGGAAACTCTCCGGAAAATATTTTAATTTTTGCTCCTTACCCTTTCTTTTTTTTTTTAAATAACCGTCATTGAACAGCCGACCCAATTTTATGGGTTTACGACTACGAATGTTCAACTCCACAGTCTTGCATTTTTGAACCCAATCCTGAAGACAAGGGAACTCCTGGATCAAGTATTGGGAGAAATTTGCCTTCGTGGAGCACTTTTTGATGGAGCTAACCCGCGTTTGCGTTACATGGAGAGGAGGACCACGAGAACATCGGATGGTTAGCTTGACGGTAAGGGGACCATGATCCGTCTACCACTGAGGATATTTCACGTCAGCACTGTGGTCGGTGCAAGTCGGATGCAGAATGCGTATCGATTGGGACTCGAACCCAGTTCGCCGCATTGGAAAACGAACGCTCTATCCCCTGAGCTTCTTTACCCTTTGGTTCGAATCTTTTTCGTTTGGGATTTGATTTTAAAAATGTGTTGATTGATGACCGATTAATATTCTTTCTTTCTTTCTTTTCCTTTTTTTTTTTTTTAATGTTCACTTGTGTTAACATTTCGTCAATTCAGGCACATACACTCTGATAATTTGAAGACACTTTTTTTCAGCATTTGAAGCGTTAATGTTTATTCAAGGTTTAACCTGAACTCATTTTTCTTTAAACTTCAAAATACGAATTACGATGAAACAGATTTTAGCTTCCACTGTATAACGTCTTCTTCAACATATTTGTAAGCTTGGTTTCCTTAATTCCTACGAAATATATATATATATATATTTTCTATTCTATAAAAGTAAGAACCTCGTTTTAGTTTCTTAGTTACGGGTAAGAAATCAGTAGGAAGGGACTCTAGCGAAATAAAATAAAAGGAAGTTTTAACGAGGGACGGTAGAAACTAATCATATCAAACAATGGAGCAGACGAGAAAACAGGGTGAGTGGAAACTCAGTTCGCCATTAAAATTGTTTTCGGATCAATTCTTGAGAAGACAGTTTCATTCGAAAGATGACAATAACACTCATCAAAATAAAATGCCGACGATTTTTTTTTTTTTTTATCTTGATCATTATTAACATACCACAAGTATTCCATGATATCGGAATTTTAAACAAAACAAAAACAAAAACAAAAAAAAAAAAAAAATGAAAAGGAAGAAGGAAAAAAAATCCGTCAAATCGAAAGCATGAAATTGATATCAATGATTAGAAAATAACTCCAGATTTGTAGAAATATGCCCCTGCACTTAAAATAATAAATAAAAAGAAGGGGAATAAATTTGCTACTTTATGCAATATAAAATGTTGCACTTTTAATACGGATACTGCGGATTGTAAATTTAACATTAACTATTTGCAGTGGTCCCATCCAGCCTGTTTATCTGATTTCTAACCTATAAAACCTGATGTCTCAAGTGCGATTTCTTATATATATGTGCATTAAAAAAAAATGCGTTTTTGTGTCTGATTTCAAAACTTAATAGTTAGCACTAATTCATTAGCATATTTGAAGTCACCCCCTGAAACCTACACTACTTGTGTCACTGTACACTACTTCTCATGGTCCACCCCAGCCATAGCTTGAGTATGGTAAAATATATAGGCCATTGCTCGAAAGAGGCAAGCACCAATAACTGGTATGTGGCACCAGAGCACCGTTTGAAAAAAATCAATACCTCCAGTTCAAACTAACAATTTTTACATGTTTTTACCTGTGATGATGATAAATAAAAAGTAGAAAGCATATATTTTCAGTTTCATAGTAAAACTTAATTAATCCCCATATTTATATGACGTTGAACTTAGCATATTTTTTTAGTTTAAAAGTAAAACTTAATCAAGGAGCGTATCCAAATCTTTCAACAAAAAATAAACACCTTCTAAGTACTTTTTAAGCACTATATGCATTAACAGAATGCAAAATAATTTCCAAAGACTTTACATGATCATGATAAAATAACTAGTTTCTGACAAAGAACTCTTATCTTGATTATATTAGCCACCATAAAAAGATCGATTGATTTTTCGGTTCGATATCAGAGGGTGGAAAATTAAACTTGAAATTGAGAAAATCTTGCAAAATGCAGCAGAGTTGCACATGAGGGTGCAATAATCTCACCGAACCCAGCTCACTATACGCACATGCAGACTCGCAAGTATTTCATCAAACATGTAAAATGATGGGCGCTTTCTTACGCTAACCCGGACCGACGGTACGCCGAAACGAATTGTGAAAACGTTGAATAGAACAATGTGAAAAGTACGCTTTTGCACAATGCGTGGTGAAAATTGACATGGTAAAGAAGGAAAAAAAAATCTCATTTTGGAAAAATTAAGCACTTTTTTAAAAACACCCCATGAAAAAAGCACCTTTAAGGTCTTTTTAAAAAGGAAAATTGAAAATAAACACCCTAAAAGCACTTTTTTAAAAACACTGCGCACCATGTTTAATTAATCCACACACATATATATATATATATATATATATGACGTTGAACCTTAGCATCCATAACTGGAAGATAGTTGGTAGAAGAAATAGAATGAAAGATGATTCTCTATTCAATAATGGAACCAGAAGAGAAAAGAGGCATAAATAAACATGTCTGAGAGGAAAAGAGATTATAAAACTCTACATGGCTCCTTGTCACAGAAAAGAAGTATGATCCATCATTCTTGGGGAGCCCTTCCCTTAGAACGATTCTGCTGGTCAATGTATCCCCACCTATGGAGTTTTCGATGACTATATTCCACCATGTCAACAATGCCAAAGGGGTGGAGCAGAAGTCAAAAATTTATCCTATACAATGTTTCCCACCCCTGCGCTATAGTGGAAATTTCAAAAAATGTTAATAGCTTTCACATTGATTCGACAGTGAGAATTGAAGAAAAAAAAATTGTCTTTAGGGGCTCTTCTGTCAAGGAAAATAAAAAAAAGAAAAGAAAATTTAAAGTGAGTTCAAGCAAACCTAAAGTAAACCAAAAAGTTTCAACAACTGAAAGAAGAAAAAAAAATTTTCTTCAAAATATCAAAAGTCAAACCAATATGGCAGGATCACTGCGTAATCTTGCCATAATTCATTTTCCTTTTCATACTTAGATAATTAAAAAAAAAAAAAAAATCAGTACTTGAAACTTAGCGGTTTACTCTAAGTTAGTCTGAACTCACTTCTCTCTAAACTTTAAATTACTTACGTAGATGAAAGAGAATTTGCCATGAAGGATTTCTCTCGCGATATTGGGTCATCTTAAAGTTATTTTTGAGCAAATGTTTTGTAAAAATTGCCATGCAAAAGCAAAAAAAAAATCCCCTTTTTCGAATTGTGTCGCAGTAGTTTGAAGACCGCAATGATGATTTAATGTCCTAACTCTTAACCTGACCGAATACATTCGGGATGCTTAGACACCACCCTATCTCGACCTTAGCTTAGACATTTGGCACAACCTGTCTCAAGTTATCTAACAAAAACCAAGCCGAGCTGCAGTAGTTATGAAAAAAGACGTTACTTGAGTAGGGTTGTTTTTCACTAATCATAATTCTTTTCAGGGCTTTCAATCTTGAGTCGTGTCCTGGCGTTAACAACTGTGCTCATTTACAGTTGTGTAGGTCACCTGCACGGCCAGTTCAGTGTCTTTAAAATGTTCAACAAATCGTCCGCCAAGTATGAGGTACGGTCAGTGATGAATTTTTAGTCGGCAAAAAACCTGTCTGCTTCATTACAGTCAACGGCGGCAGATTTGTGAAGTTTAAGAAGCTTCCTACTGGCATGCTGACAGGAAATTTTGCTACTCCATGACAATGACTCTCTTATAAACCTCAGTCCGGTGCATCATCGAACTCTTTTGGCTGCGAAGTTTCAGACTACCCCTTAAAACAGCCCAGACCTAGAGGAAAGTGATTTTCATCTTTCCCGATGTTTCAAACATCATTTTAACGGCAACTAAAATTTGGTACAACGATGACGAAGAAGTGAAAACGGTCGTGACCTCGTGGTTATCGGAGCAGGCGGCAAGTTAATATGAAGAGGGTATTCTAAATCTAGTTGTAAGGTAAGTTATGACAAGTGTTCAAGCAATCTTGGCAACTATTTTGAAAAAAAAGAGAAACGTATCAAAAAATAAATGAATAAACGAATCAAAAAATAAATTTCATGAAAATTTTCTTATGTTTGACTTTTATTTTCAAACGGCCCTTACTTAAAAAAACAACCCTCATATTTTAGCTTGCTTTTTCGATTTAGATCAGCAATCAAATCTATGACTAATGGAAGTCCTACAATTTAATACTTAAAAGAGGAAAGAGAAGAAAAAAATACTAAACATTTTTAAGATCAAAAAAAGGAGGGGGGGAAATCTTATTGCCACAGCCAGTTTTTCTTACACGTTTCAGACGCCAAGTAGCTTAAAATCGGAAACTAAGAAAATAAATTTTAAAGGAAGAAAAAAGCCCCACCACACACATTCAGTTCTTCTATCAGCACTGTTAGCACCCTCGGCAATATTGTACGAAACGCAAGACGGCCCTAAAAGAATTTTTACGGCCCTATAAAAATCTCGTAAGGGAAGAATCCCTCACCGGTCACTTTTACGACCGTCCTCAGTCCCGAATACCTAATCCCCAGTGAAGCAATGGACGCCAGCATTTCGATTCCGATGACCAACTTTTATTTCTGTGGAGGGTGAGGCCAAAGAGTGCATAAATGATTTAGAGACAAAGGGATCTCGAGATAGAAGAAAATTTGAATTCGAATAGCAGAACACTTGAATGCAATCCGTTTTTACGACAAATAAAAATGCCAGGACCGCCTATTTCCATGCAAGAAATGTCTTATTTTAATTTCAATCTCAACTTTGTTCTAAGAATATAAAAAAAATTGAATACAAAGGATCATTTTATAAAATTTTGGTCACATTTATGGACTCGTCACTGAATTCTCATAACACAAATATAGAGTCTTTGCGAAATTCCGATTATCACATTAGATTATCAAAAAATTTCGTCAGTCGAAAATTACACATTCACGAAGTTCTTATTATCAGAATGGATCTTTCACAAAATGTCAATTATTAAAAATAAACTCGTCGCCGAATTCCGATCTTCACACAATTTTTTTTTTTTTTTAATCAAATAAAACTCTAGTCAAAAACATTCCTTTCGGGAAACTCTGATTACCACAATGAATCTAAGACATAGGCCAGGATACCCTGGTTGGTAGGGTACTGGGCTCATGTCCAAGAGGTCGTGGGTTCGATCCCTGCTGGCTGAAGACTCCCTGCGTAGTAAATGGAGACTGATGCACGTTAAATCTGTCGGGTCGCAAAGTACTCAATGTTCCCATGACAAATCAATACGTGGGTACTGAATCAGGAGTTTCCCTGTCTTCTGGATTAGTTCAAAATTACAAGGCTACGGAGTTGAACATTAGTAGACGTAAACCCAAAATTGGGTCGACTGTTCAACGACGGATGCACGATATTAAATCAACAATGAATTTTAGAGCCGCGATGGCTCAGGGGATAGAGCGCTCGCCTTACGATGAGGTGAGCCGGGTTCAAATCCCAGCAATATCTGGTCGATACGAATTCTGCATCCGGCTTCTACCGACGACAGTGCTGAAGTAAAACATCTTCAGTGGTAGACGGATCATGGGTTAAAGTTCCCTTGCCGTCAAGCTAACCGTGGGAGATCTTCGTGGTTTTCCTCTCCATGCGCCGCAAATGAGGGTTAGTTCCATCCCAAGGCAAATTTCTCTCATTACTTGATCCAAGAGTTCCCTTGTCTTCTAGATTACGTTCAAAATTACAAGGGTACAAAGTTTAATATTAGTAGTCGTAAACCCGAAAAATTGGGTCGACTGTTCAACCAACGGTAATAAAAAAAAGGGGGAATCTAACAGAAAATGTACTTATTTATTCCAAACTAAATAAGACAGACATTCCTGGTAAACTTAATACTCATTTCACCATGAGTCGTCATGGGGCTATGGGGAAACACGCGATTTCTGCAACGAACTAAAGTATGATATCATCCAGAAAATAGATGACGCGTTTTAGGCATCTCCGACTACAATCGAATCGAATATATCCTCTCGAGATTACGACATGAATCGTAACTGACATAAAAGAAAATTAAACAACTGTGCAGAGAACGATTTATCGTACATATTTTCCCCTAAATTAAAAATTCAATATCACGGAGCGTGAAAAATATCGAACGACGGAATGAAAAAGGGGTATCCAGAAGCGAGGCACTGCGGTTGACATTTTTATCAAGGGATTTTTTCTTTAATTCCCCCCCCCACCCCTTTCGAAATTTTTCATTAGGGGAGAGTCAATTCAATCATAAAGTTCCCCTATTTGACGATCACCTGCGGAGCTTTTATCCATTTCATCAAGCATGTAATAAACATAAACTCTTTAACGGGCCACATAGAATTCTCATTTGTCGAAAAACGAAAAAAAAAAAGAAGAAGAAAAACGGCATTTCAACTTCAAAATGAATTTTTTTTAAGTAAATTAATTTTTCTTAAGTTTGTATTATTTTTTAGTTTCAGAATTAAATCAAATTCACCTGCTGTCAGCGATTTGTAAAATGATAATATTATCAGTGCATTAAAATGAGAAATTTAAATTGTAAGCTTTATTTTCTTCGATTATTTTTCTCAAACGTTGTATAATTTCTGCCACTCTTTGTGATCAAAGCAAATTTATAATATTTGGCCAACCAAGAATGTGGCTTCAATGTCAGTTTATACACAATTTATGTATTTTTTCGGTGTTAAGACACAAAAGATGGGAATTGTTTATGGAACTGAAACTATAGTATGCCCATTCTTGTACCTTTTTTTTGCATTTTTTTAAAGTAGTTTCTTCAGGGTGCGTGGCCAAATCTTTCAACAAAAAATAAGTACCTTTTAAGTACTTTTTAAGCACTCAAAAAATATTTTAAGCACTATATACATTAAGAAAATGCAAAATAATTTTCAAAGACTTTCATGATCACGATAAAATAACTGATTTGTACAAAGAACTCTCTTTTTTTTATTATATTAGCTATTAAAAAATGATCAAGAGATTTTTCGGTTCGATATCAGAGGGTGGAAAATGAAGCTTGAAATTGACAATATCTTACAAAATGCGGTAGAGTTGCACACGAGAGTGCAATAATCTCACTGAACCTAGCTCAGTAGACACACATGCGGACTCGCAAGTATTTCCTCAAACATGTAAAATGACTGGCGCTTTCATACGCTATGGAACGACGGTACGCCGGAATAGATTGTGGTTGAACGAATTGAGAAAACGTTGAATAGAACAATGTAAAAAGCCCGCTTACATGGCAAAAATCGACATGGTAAAGGAAAAAAGAACTCATTTTCGAAAAGGGAAAATGAAGAACTTTTTAAAATTACCCAATGATAAAGCACCTGTAAGGGCTTTTATAAAACGAAAATCGAAAATAAGCACCCTTAAGCACTTTTTAAAAACGCTATGCACTATGTTTTTGTTGCAGGCTTCGTTCTTATTCTTACATGCCACGTTAAATCTGAAGAAATTGCTACTCAGCGTCTATACTAAAATGCCATGAAGTACTAAATTATTCTTATTATTCGTAAAAGTACTACATTTTTCTTTGGGGCTGCCCATAAATAATGACTCACGTGAACTGGAGGGAGGAGGGTAAGTGAAAAAATTCCATCAAAAAGTGAGTGAAGTTGGCTGGGCGATAGGAGCTCCGCACCCGGCTCGCACAGACCACAGTGCTGCCATAAAATATCCTCCGTGGTAGACGGATCGTCGGAGTCGTTTCGCCGTCAGGCTAACTGAGGGAGGTTTTCCTCTCCTCGTGAAGCAAACGCGGGTTAGCTCCATCAAAAAGTCCTCCACGAAGGCAAATTTCTCCCAATACTTGATCCAGTAGTTCCCTTGTCTTCTGGAATGGGTTCAAAATTACAAGGATACGAAATTGAACATTAGTAGTCGTAAACCCATAAATTGGGTCGGCTGTTCAACAACGGTTATAAAATAAAACTAGAGCGGGAAGCAAAATGTCTCGCGACTAGTGCGTTAAGACGGATATAAATACTTTGAATAATAATAAATACTTTACAATCGATTCATAAATTAGCTGGGCGCTAAGGACTAACCAAAACAATCTCTTTGCATTAAAGAAAAACTAAGAAAGAAGATTTTAGTGTCTCATACCATTCCGCCCCCTTGTAAGTAACACTATATGAATCACCTTAGGGGATTTTATAATGTATTTGAATGGTCACTTATTAGTTAGTTAATTAAATAATTAGTTAGCTCTGGTAGACAATGCAATACTTTTGTCATCCTATTAGATTTATTTCATCGAAACGACAAAAAAATGTGCTCACAGGTGAGTTGTGGCAACGACCAGTTTTGCTTTGACGAATTGGGCTCGCAACGAATTGTGGCAACGACCAGTTTTGCTTTGACGAATTGGGCTCGCGACGAATTGTGCCTATGGCGAACTGCCACCTTGATGAATTTTGCGCGATGAGTAGTCGATGCATTGACGCAAGACCTTTTATTCTTAAAACATTTCAGGTGGGAGGGGGAAAAAACTCTTAAAAGAAAATGTTGATTAACAATAAATAAAAAAGATTTATCTTAATTTTTTTTTCTTCAACCGCCGATTATTTTTTTATTTTATTTTTTTTCTTCTTGAACTTATTTTTTCCTTCCTCAGCTTGGAAAAAAAAACCGTTTGAATGAATTTTTATTTTAAAAAAAAAAAATAAATAATGAAAAAGGATCGGTTAAGAAAGGAGCACAAAGCAGAAGACTAAAAGAGTTTGGGTGTAAACAAGTCCTTGTTGAAAGCGTTTAAGAGAAAAACAAAAAAAGAAAAGAAAAATTGTCTGTGGCTCTCAGATTACGAAGGAAAAACGAAGAAAAAGTTCAGCGAACTTAACAAATTCGTCCGCAGTTTGAATATTTGTAAAAATCAATCCCCACAAGTGCCCGTAAGCTTTCATTTTTTAAAAAAAATATATATATATACGCTTTATTTTAAAATTCAAAGAAACAGAAAAAAATCATCTGTTAAGAGAAAAAATTTATTACCACATCTAAAACAATAAACAAACCTGTTTTATTGGTTATTTCAACAACAAAAAATTTTTTTTCTACATTTAATGAAAAAATGTTTCTTTTTTTATTGTTTTTCAAATTAATTTGTGAAAACCTGCACCAACGTTAGTAATCCCCCCCCCCCTTAAATTAGAACAATTCATTGGGGATAGAGTACTTTTAAAATTATTTTTTATTTGTAAAAAAAAAATTAAAAAAAATAGCTACCTTTAAAAAAAAAAATTTCATTCAAAAATTTAAAGTTATAATACCTTCACAAATAAAAACATTTTGAAAAAAAACTTGCCCCCTACATCCTCTCAGCGCTAAACGAATGCTTAACAATAATCACCTCGAATAGTTATTTTAAACATTTCATCATATTTTAAAAAATCGCACGATTCCAATTATAATTTTATTTAATTTTTTTTAAATTGCAATTTGCTAAATTGAATAAAAATAATCGAATGGGTTAAAATATTTAGTTCTTAAAAGTCATGGGTGCCACTCTAAAAATGTTTCAAGACTGAACTTGTTTTTTCACCAATTAACACGATCTAACGTTGTTTACCAGAATATTCTGAAACTTATCATAATATATCTTTCCATAATAATGGCACATATATTAAATCAATGATTGGATTTTTATTTTATAACTATTGTTGAACAGCCACCCCAATTTTTGGTTTACGATTACTAATGTTCAACTACGTAGCCTTGCAATTCTGAACCTAATACAGAAGACAAGGGAACTCCTGAATCAAGTATTGGAAGAAATTTGCCTTCGTGGAGGACTTTTTGATGGGACTAACCAGCGTTGGCGTAACATGTAGAGGAAGATCACGAGAACCTCATACGGTTAGTCTGACGGCAAAGGAACTTTAACCAATGATCCGTCATACTTTAGTTCGTTACAGAAATCTCATGTTTCCCCATACCCCATGACGACTCATGGTGAAATGAGTATTAAGTTTACCAGGAATGTCTGTCTTGTTTAGTTTGGAATAAATAAGTACATTTTGTGTTAGATTCCCATTTTTTTTTTTTTATTACCGTCGGTTGAACAGTCGACCTAAATTTTCGGGTTTGCAACTACTATTGTTCAACTCTGTAGTCTTGCAATTTTGAACGCAAACCAGAAGACAAGGGAACTCCTGGATCAAGTGTTGGGGGAAATTTGCTGTGGTCGATGCAAGCCGGATGCGGAATTCGTATCGATCAGCCATCGCTGGGATTCGAGCCCGGTTCGCCTCATTGAAAGGCGAAAGCTCTATCCCCTGAGCCAGCGCGGCTCTGATATAAAAATTAGTCAAGATCACGTTCTTTACTAATTACGCTTATCTACCACCTCCCTTCTTAACTATTTAAAAAAAAAAATGAAGAAAAAAAAAAAAAGAAAGAAAGAAACTTGCGGACGCACACCTGTGATGAGTATACAAATTTGGTTTATGAAAAGAACTTACTTTATGAAAGAAAGAAAGAAAAAGAACCAAATTTCAGACCGGATGATTTCAAGTGTTAAAGCGAATTGAAGCATTATCCACAATTATGAGGATAAGCACGGTACTTTCCATCCTTTACAATTTTTTTCTCCCCGGAATCCAGCTATTCATTTTAACGTCGCCCAATTTAATTTCACGCGTAATTCAGGATTCGGGGCGGGAACGCAGAAACGCACTCCACGTTCTACCTGAAAAATCTCGCCGTACGGGAGAGTTTTCGGGAAAGAACAAAAATTTTGCTCCGGTTCCATTATTTTTCCCCTCCATTTAGAATTGGAACAACAATTATTGCTCCGGGGGCTGGTAAGTGAAGAGGGTCGTATCCAGACTTTAAAAAGAGACTTATATTAGAAATTCTTTTTTTAAAGGGGGGGGGATATCGGATCAGAACCGCATGGGAACTAATTACTGAAAAGGGAGAATCTTCTTTCACGAGAGATCCCTTCGCGTTCTCATTAAGGCTCTTAATTAAGATAGAACCCCCCCCCCAACTACATTGTAAGGGTTAAATATATCCCCGGAGGGGGGAGAGTGGTATTGTATGCATCGATTAGAAGACCCCATTACAATTAAGAATTCTTGTTTAACCAACCTTTTTTTTTTAAATCCTCCAATCATAACTTCTCTTGTAGATTATCTTTTTCAATTTTCACATCCTAAGCAGTATTATAGAAATGGAACAATGTGAAAGGCATTGAAGACTTTCAAAATAGATTGCACAGTTGGTGAAGATTGCAAAGAACAAAGTTTCAAAGTAGATTGCATTAGAGCAGTTTTACATCAAGCGAAAAATGCGATTTTCTTAAGCAGTATAACAGGAATAAAGTGAAACGAAATTAAATAATGTGTAACGCAATAAAATTTCATTGTAGATTGCATAGAACATAGTTTCATTCATGGTTGCACAGACCATAGTTTTAGCGAAGATTGCAAAGAACAAAGTTTCAGAGCAGAATGCGTGGAGCAGTTTTACATCGAGCGAAAAATGCGATTTTCCTAAACAGTAGAACAAGAATAAAGTGAAACGCAATTAAATAATGAGAAACGCAATAAAATATTAATGTAGATAGTACATAACATAGTTTCATTGATGGTTGTACAGGTCATAGTTTTAGTGAAGATGGCAAAAAACAAAGTGCAGATTTCACAGAACAGTTTCACATCGTTGTGATTTTTTAAAGCAGCATTATAGGAACAAAAAGGGCTGTACTAATGTGGAATGCATTAGAGCAGGGGTCGCCAAACTTTTTCGATCTTCGACCCCTATATAAATTTTCGAAATCTCCATCGACCCCCACAAAAGTAATTTTCTGTTAATTAAAATAGAACTCTATTAGATACTGTGTTTGTACATTTATTTTTTAATTTTAAACATTTATTAAAGTAATAGTACATTGTGCAACAATAGTTTTACGAAAAATATATTAATATTGAAATTTAAATACCTTATTATTAAATAATAAGTAATTATGCATAAGTAGATATAATAAGTAACTAAAGGTTTACTGCTTCTTGATTAATAAGATGGGTGGGCCTGGTGTTTTTTTGCAAGGTTCGCTATATTAGATTCAAAATTGGTCAATTTTAATTTTAGTAAAAAAATACAAAGTGTGCTATAGTTTTGTCGCGGGCTGTACTAATCCATATCATTAATGCTTACCTTCTTTTTTTGTGCATTGATAATTAAAATTGATATCTAAACCAAACGAATGGTTTTATCGAAACAATAACTAATTATCCAAAACTATTAAAGTTTTAATAATGACACTGCAAATATTCAACGCAGTTTTCAAAGATAGTTGAAACTGCGTATGATATTTGCATTTGTAACGTCAATGCTCGTCACACGTGACATTTGGACAAGCGCACATATGCATATGACTTATAAACTGCGCTGAGTTCGTGCCACTGCGCGGTGATACGTAAATACTTTTTTCACCCCTATAAATATACGTTTATTAATTTATGTTTTATAAAGAAACTGACATTGAGTCAATTATAAAATAAAATTCACAAATTTTACATACTTAATTAGGTATGTATGATTTGCGTATTGAGAACTGTTTTTTTTTTTTCGACCCACGATCGACCCTTCCGATTCGGATCGACCCCCATTCGCCCCCTTGTCTCAGATCGACCCCCGCTTTTGTTAAATAGACCCCTGGGGGTCTATATAGACCACTTTGGCGACCTCTGCATTAGAGTTTCAATGTAGATTGGAAAAAAACATAGATTAAGTGAAGGTTGCATAAGCCATAGTTTTGGAGAAGACGATTCAACGATTCAGTTCAGAGTTTAAAATTTATTTATAATGATATGATTCAATTCAGAATTAATAATTCAGACATTTATCATTTAATGATCAAGTCCAGAATTTATGGTTCAATGATTAGGTTCAGAATTTATAATGCAGTTATTAATGATCCAATTATATGATTTAATGATTCAGTTTCAGAAACTATAATTCAACGCAAATCAATTCTGTAATGTGGAAACTAAAAGAATTCACTGACAACCTCTCACTTAACTATAGAGGTGGCAAAAAAAGAAAAAATAGCAATAGTGATGAAAAATAAAAATAAAAAGTTATTTATGGTTCGATGATTCAGTTGAGAAATTTTAATTCAGTTATTAATGATTCTACGACCGATTCTGTTATTTATGATTCAACGATTCAGTTTAAAATTTATTAATAATGACATGATTCAATTTGAATTAATAATTCCGACATTTATGATTCAATCCAGAATTTATGATTCAATGATTCAGTTCAGAATTTGTAATACAGTTATTTATAATCCTACATATGATTCAATGATTCAGTTCAAAAATTACGATTCAATGTAATTTAATTCTTGCAACTTGGAAACTAAAAAATAAATCAAAAATATTTTTCAGAATTCACTGACAATCTCTCACTTAACTGGGGTGGTGACAAGAAAAAAAAAATTGCAACAGTGATATAAAAAAAAGAATAAAGAAGCTGTTTTAAAATTCCACCTTTTTCAAAGATATTATTCCTACGATGCACCGGTTTTTTTTTTTTTTTAAAAAAAAGAACAAAAAATGTAAAGAAGAAAAAAAAACGTTCGATTGAGTTCGTCATCTTGACACAAACCCATCATCGTCTGCTATCTGTACTGCACTGCCATAGCAGATTCCTCCCAGCCTCCCCTAACTTCTCTTGAATAGAGATAGAAAAGCGGGGGTGAAAAACGCAAGTAAAAAAAATCGTCTGGGGATGAAATTTTAGTATCTTTAAACCTCTTTAATGAGAAATGACTAGATGAAGGGTACTGAAAAAAAATTCGCAAAACGGAAGTAATTTAGTCTACATACACACCCGTTTTGCTTTACAAAACTTAGTTTTTTTCCTCCTTTCAAAAATTTGTGGAATGAAAATTTAATTTTTATCTTTTCTTCACTTCAAAAAAACGACGCGAAGGAAGATTTTAAAAAGCTTGCTTTTGCTCCTCTCTGGTTACGTCATATGACGGCCTGAGTTTTTATCAGCAATCGTTAGGATTTTGATATAAAAAATGTATCGATAAGAAATAATGTTTCTTCCAATATTCCATACAAAAGTAGGCATCTCATCATAGGCTAATATACACATTTTTCTATGTCTTAAACTTAGTCGTATTATTTATGTAAGAGGGATTTTAATTAAACAGTTGGCCAGGCTATCCCGGCCCTTTTCGAACTTAGATAGTCGCAAATCCAAATAGGGTTCAACGCAGTTTACAAAATGACAGTTGACAGCTAGTGGGAAAGTTTCAAGAAAAGAATTTTTTTGGCAAAGCAAAGCCTGCCTGAAGAACCAAAAAAAAACCTCACTAAAATGAGAAATGTTTCAACACAACTTAACATTTTTTAAGAGTGATTTGATATGAAAACAAAGAGAATCAAAACAATGATGAAAGATAAAAAACTGGCAAGTACTTAGAAATAACACGACTGAATTGTTTCGTTTCAAAAAAAAAAAGAAGAAAAAAAAGAATGCAAAGCAGTGTCGCTCTGACCCTTACATAATTCTTGGCAACTATGGTTCAGTTTCTAAAAAATTGTTTAATGATGAAGAATTTAATAATGTTATTACATTATTTTAAATTTAGAAGGAAAAAAAAGATTAAATCCAAAATATTATTTTAGTAAAACATTTTTGAAGGAACTATATAATCCTGATTTTTCCAAAAATCGAATTTGTCTTCATTGCTATGTTATTATATAAATCACTTATATGTGTAACCGTGAATGACCGAAATCAAGAGAATGTCGACTTTCACAGGTGAATGTCAACAATCACACAATCACTTTAGTGAATGTCCGAAATATTTGTTATATCCGATTCATTTATTCGTCGATATTCTTATATTTATTCGATATTTTAATATCTGCTGAGGATAGATTAGAAGAAACATCAGTGTTCGGAGTACCGTTACATGCATACTGGGCAGAGGCACTTGACCCTAAAAAAAATCGCCAAAACAGAGCTCCTATAGCCGTTAAATACCAGTTTTCCTTTTATTGCATTTTCTGAAATTTTATAGACTGCAAAACAATGTTAAAAGATGATTTTCCAAATATTTCATATCACTGCGCATTTGGTAGACCATCAAGCTTTAGAATCTTGGCTAGAATAGAACAATTTTTGATTTCCTAAAAAAAAAAATTTTTTTTAACCAGGTTGCAGTTTTCTACCGAAACTAAAGTTTTTTTTTAATTTTTAGATCTAGATATATCATTCTAGTTCTTTGACTATACTGACGCAGATGAGATGCACAAAACCTTTTCGTAGCAAATTATTTTCGACATTGTTTGGCGAAAGAAACGATTCCAAATCAGTCGGGAGAAATTGGATTCGAAGTTATCTTAAAGGTGATTACAAGAGCGCAGCTGAAAACGGTCGCCAAAGGAAAATGGGAGGGGGAGGGGCAGTGACTTCTCTAACATCAAGCTAATTCCATCGAACTCCCAGCTAAAGGAAGACCCTTGATTAGGGGAAGCGAGACTTTTCAACTTAGTATTCTCGATTCTTAAATCGAATCACGCAGTCTCGAGCGGTGAAGGCAACTCGATTTGGAAAAGTACAAAAATCTCCACAAATAAAAAAAAAGTTCTTTCTTTCCTCAGAAGGGAAAATAGTAATCTCAGTTGCAAATAACGGTGGAACCGTTCCAGTCATTTACACTTACACATCCACACACGTCAGGTGGTACAAGCATCGTCAGCAACTGATTCCGAAACAGTCACCCCTATAAAGAAAAGAATATTTCGAGTGTGCAACTATGTCGAGAATTCTCTACACAACAATTGGGTGCTCGCACTTCAAGAAGAAAACCTTCCATACCCACACGTCACCCATGACGTCAGCTCCAACTAATCTTTATCACCAAAATGGCGTACTAAAGTTGAGCTAAGTGTCTCTACATAACTTAATTAAAATACAGACAGGGTACGTAGCCAAATCTCTTATAAAAAAAATAAACACCTTTTAAGTACTTAGAAATATTTTTAAGCACTATATACATTAAAAAAATAGAAATTAATTTTCAGAGACTTTACATGATCATGATAAAAAACGAGTTTCTGACAAAGAACTCTTTTCTTGATTATATTAGCCATTACAAAATGTTCAAGAGATTTTCGGGTAAGAATGCTAGAAACGATCGCTCTGATCATGGATTGCTTTTAGCTCCATCTGTAGGTAATTTTTATTACTGAACTTCAAATTTTTTGTAAATTAATTTTCACATTCATAATAAACATACCGTTTCATTCCTTTATCAATATTTACTTCCGAGAATTTTAATTTTAAAATCAGCCACTTTTCTCCATTGAATGTAGGGGGCTTTTGGAGCGTGAAGTAGATTATGTAAAAAAAAATTTCATTCATAAAACGAGGAGCACCATAAAATAAAATAACAATTACACACTATTTCCAGGTTTAGTTGATTTAAATCTATTTCCATCCATATATTTAAATCCATTTTCGGGCATATCCAACAGAGGGCAGCACTGTATACACTGTCATACTACTTTAACATTTAATTCCACTGAAAACCAATCAGATTCCCTTATTTAAAACTTCTCAATAGTGATATTCAAATTACTCAAATTAAATAAAATAAAAAATTAATACCTATTCAATTTCTTCCAATTTAAAAATAAAATAAAATACAGATTTAAAAAAAAAAATTGAAATTTCTGCATTAATCGATTAACTAAAATCCGTGTTTTCATTTATTTCGAGGTCATTAGTTGGCAACTAAAGGCACTCTACAACCCTTTATTTTTATTAACTATTACAGGGTGCGTAGTCAAATTTTTCAACAAAAAATAAGCACCTTTAAAGCACTTTCAAGCACTCAAAAATATTTTTCAGCACATTAAATTGTAAAAACGTTGAATACCACGCTTTTGTATAATACGTGGCGAAAATCAACAGTATAATGGGAAAATTAAACACTTTTTAAAAACGCCCAATGAAATAAGCACCTTTAAGGGCTTTAAAATAACAAAAATTGAAAATAAGCATCTTTAATCACTTCTTAAAAAAGCTACGCATCCTGTATTATTATTTTATATTTAAAACCAGTCACACAACATATGCTCTGAAACTAGGAAACTTAAATATTTTTTTTAGGGCGTTAAACTGAAAATGTTCTTCCACTTAACTCAACAATTCTTATGAATCCCCTGAAATAAGCGAAAATCGAACCTAAACATTGTAAAAAAAAAAAAAAAATTTAAAAAAAAGAGCAACATCGATGATGTATTCTCCAACCAATGGTGATGGCTTAACATGGCGACAAATCTCATTCTTTTTTTTTAGACGAGATGGGATATTATTTATTTTGCATGAAAAACATTTCGCTTGATGTCTTTGTATTTTTGCAAATGGCGCTCTCTTCGCCATCGAGAGATAGATGAGGGAAGAGAACTTAGGTACCCTTCGTCCTTATCAGAAATGTAATTTAGAAAGAAATGGCAGAAGGAATAAATAAATAAAGAGACAAAAAAGTGCAAGAGATCACAAATAAATTCCATCTGGGGATTGGATAGAAAGGCAAGGTTGAGTGTTTCACTGCTTAAAGAATTGATTTATCGAATGGCGAAGGTGGGCCTCTCTTTCTATCCATCATTGATGAAAGTTATTCTGCGAATTTTTACCCGATTTTTGCCCGAATCGAAGCGCCGATATCGTTTTGTGATTGAATTTGACACGAGTAACCTCGAGTAGAAGTGAGTCGTGTGCTAAGCCTAAATAGAGTTTGCAGAGTCTCGAATCAGCAATAGTTAATGAAAGAGTGAAAGGTTTGGAGCAAAGACTTCGCCGACATGGATGCTATGCTATCTACTCAAATATAAATCAAAATAAGCTAACAGTCATTCATAAAACATTGGCGAGTTTTCTTCACTTTAGATCAGTGTTTCCCAAAGTGTGGTACGCTTACCCGCAGGGATACGGGAACAGTTTAGCGGGGGTACGCGTTCTTATGCGAAATATCTTGCAACAAACGAAATTTTCAAAAAATATTATTTAAAGACAGATCTGGCAATGAAAATTTAAGATTGCGTATTTTTCTATTGGCTATTTTTTGCAGTTAACAGTTAATAATGAGTAGTGTCAACAGTCAGTTGTGCTTTTTAACTTTTGGGCAATTTTTTATAGTAAAAAATATATTCATTTTTTTAAGAGTGGTACACTGCGCTACAAAAAATTTAGAAAGGGCACACAAAAGTCATAAATTCGGGAAACACTGCTTTAGATAATATCTGCGAATATAACTGACAATAAAAGATAGGTATGAAAAAAAAGCTTATTTGTATTAAACAATGCGTCGGGGCCGTAATGGCTCAGGGGATAGAGCGTTCGTGTTCCAATGAAGTGAACCCGGTTCGAATCCAAGCGACGGCTGGTCGATACAAATTCCGCATCCGGTTTGCACCGATCACAGTGCTGAAGCAAAAATATCCTCAGTGGTAGACGGATCATGGGTTAGAGTTCTTTTGCCGTCAGGCTAACTGAGGCAAGTTTTCGTGGTTTTATTCTCCATGTAAAGCAAATGCGGGTTAGTTCCATTAAAAAGTCCTCCACGAAAGTAAATTTCCCCCAATACTTGATCCAGGAGTTCCTTTCTCTTCTGGTTTGAGTTCAAAATTACAAGGCTACGGATTTTAACACACTGGTATTCGTAAACCCAAAGATTGGGCCGGCTGTTCAACGACAGTTACGTATCGACAGAAGAGACCAAACAAGTAGAAGACATGCGTTCTGCTGAGCTAGCTGGTTTAAGTTCTGTGTAAGCAAGTGTGGCTGATAAGTAAATGTTAAAGGTCATCTCATTTTGTGTCTATGTTACCGTGAATGACCGAAATCAAGAAAATGTCGACTTTCACCGGTGAATGTCAACAATCACATAGTCGTTTTGGTGAATATCCGAAATATTTGTTATATCCGATACGGTATTAATTTTAGTCGATATTTTAATATCTGCTGAGGATAGATTAAGAGAAGCATCAGAGTTCGGAGTACCGGTTAAATTCATACCGGTCAGGGGTCTGAACCCTAAAAAAAAAAAAACATTAATGCAAGGCATACCGGTCAAATGAATACTGGGCAGTGACATTGACCAAAGCGATTATGTGATTGTGAAATATCAGTAATTACCAAACTAGATATTGTATGTATGCTATTATCAGGGTGTCCCGAAACGATCGCATAAACTCTGCACAGCTAGATTCCTCGTTGGGAGTACATAAAAACTGCCCAACGAAGAGTTCCTGTACGATCCATAGTTTACGAGAAAAATACGAAAAACAAAGTATTACGTCACTGCCGGTGCAAGGGAATAAAAAACACTTTATTGAACATATTCAGGGCATGTTCAAGCCTGCCTCGACATGCGCGGCGGACACTTTGAACATCTGCTTTAAATTGTGCATAATATACTGCTGTTGATATGCTCAATAAAGTGTTTTTTCTTGCAGCGACAGTGACGTCATGCTTTGTTTTTCGTATTTCACTCGTAAACTATGGATCGTACAGGACAGCTTCTTTGGGCAGTTTTCATGCACTCCCAACGAGGAATCTAGCTGTGCAGAGTTTATGCGGTCGTTTCGGGACACCCTGTATATTTAGTAATAAAATTATTTCATTATCTTTAAAGTATGCTATGTATTTGCTTCTTTTCCCCCCCGATTCAAAAAAAAAAAAAAAAAACACCTGGGTTGAGCTTTTTTAAATATCGTTTTTTTTTTTCTTCCTCCAGCCGTGTTAAAAACACGATACTGCGAAATTTAACAATTCGCTAAGGTTGTACAGAGAGTATGGTCTGAAAAGACCTGTAAATATTCTAAAATATGGCCCAACTTAACACTTAGTTCAGCTTACGACGAATTTGGTAAGGTTATACGGCTTAAAAACACTTTAATGCAAAATCAAAAAAAAAAAAAAAAATTTAAACATGACATTACGTTAAGATTACAGCAAATTTGTACAATAGAAAATCAAATTTTTTTTTCTTCCAAAAGCTAAAAAAAAAAAAAAAAAAAAAAAAAAAAAATACGTATCTACTTTTTCAAATGTCCTCTTTAATAGCTAAACAAACATTGAGGGACACTTTTCACAACCTTCACTGCAGTTTGAAAAGTGCACTTCGCACAAACAACAGAAATTTGAAGTGGGCATAAAATAAAAATATAGGGTGGACTAAAATCGCTGCATTACATCAGTCACGAGTTTCCGTCGTGTCACCCGATACGGAAAATGGTTTATTTTAGGTTCTTCAGCCCAGCAATAAGGTTTACAGAACCATAAAAGCTCTTGTGATGTGATGGGTACCGCATCAGGAATCTCTCCCACGGCTGAAAAGAGAACCACTTTCTCCCCAGATAAATATTTGATTTAGGAAGGTTTATTCTCTTTTGCTTTCCTAGCCCATTCCACCAAAATTTAGCCTTTTAAGTAGTCTTGGTGACAAAGAAAAAGATTTTCAGAAGAATTTCAATCAATATGCATCGAATAGCTTAAATTAAACCGTGGCAGAATCTCTCAACAAAAAATAAGCACTTTTAAAGTATAATTTTTAAGCACTATATGCAGTCCCTGGACAAATTATTAGACGCACTATAAGATTCGATGTATAATCTTAATTATCATGCAATACTATACAGCTTTATTGCTTTTATACGACTGAAACCGGTTTGCACTTGTTTACGTTCGTGTATCAATGGGTTAAATTAGACGATATTATAATATAAATTCGACGATTGAATAAATGAGACGATATATTTAATAAATATAGAATATTTATTATAACAGGCATTATATTAGTATATTATAATAATTAGAGCAAATTATAAGACGCACCGTGTTTTTTAATAATTGCATGTTTTGCCCTAGTTTATAGGGAATACTTTTATATTTAAATATACATATAATGGGTTTTTATAGAGGAGATTTTTTTTATACACTTCCTATTTGAATTTATTTTTAACGTATTGCGTAACAATGTTAACCAATTAATATACGAACGTAAACAAGTGCAAACCGGTTTCGGTCGTGAAGAAACAATAAAGCTGTAGAGTTTCACCATCACCTGATAATTAAGACTTTACATAGAATCTCTTAGTGCATCTAATAATTTGACCAAGGACTGTAAAAGAATTTGATTATATTAGCCACCATAAGGAGATCCGAGAGATTTTTTTAGTTCGATATCAGAAGGTGGAAAATGAAGCCTGAAATGGAGAATATCTTGCAAAATGCAGCAGAGTTACACACGAGAGTGCAATAATCTCGCGGAACCCAGCTCAGTAGACACACATGCGGTCTCGCAAGTATTACATCAAACATGCAAAATGACTGGCGCTTTCATACACAACGGACCGACGGTGGGCCGAAGTAGATTGTGAAAACGTTGAATAGAACAATGGGAAAAGCACGATTTTGCATAGGTAAAGAAAAAAAATTTCATTTTTGAAAAAGGAAAATTAGCCACTTTTTTAAAAATATCCCATGAAAAACGCACCTTTAAGGGCTTTTAAGAACGAAAATCGAAAATAAGCACCGTTAAGCACATTTTAAAAACGCTACGCACCATGAGTCATTAGTAAAATGTTTGTGCCCGTAATGAAGTACTGTCCATTTCAAAATTTAAAAAAAAAAAAACAATATCTTATGGCTAAAAAAGGTAATAATAAATACATTTTGTTGGAAAAAAATCATTTTAAGTGAATGTAAGTTTTTATTTAAAAATCAGACGATATATCCAATGACTCAAACGTTGCCAACATATAGAAATATTTTTACGATTTTGAAACCACGTAACACAAATATAGTAATCCAAACATTATATAACAATCCTTATTTTATTAAGGTGATTCTTAATCATAATAAATAAATAACATAAATAAATTTAAAAAAATTTAGGTGATTTTAATATGGCGACAATCATTAAAAAAAAAAATCATACGGTTATAATGTCATTGGCGCTAAATTAAGCCCTTTTTGGCACGACTAATTTATGCCAGAGGCGAACAACACCGCCAACACCTATACTGTTTCAGCCCAGACGCAATTTCATTTAATTAAATCTTTACACAGTTTCGAAAAAAATTTTAGAATCATAAAAAAAGGACTACTGAAGTCACTAAAATATACGAAAGGGAAGGGAATGCGAATTTTTTAAAAAACGCGAAACCTTTCTGACACCTTCTTTGTTCCAGCTGAGTTCGCCAAACCTGAAGAAGGATTAATTAAATATGGTAATAAAAGAGAGATAGCAAGGGAGGTGGAGGAATGGTCTGGGGGCAAAGGACAATGAAAACTCATTACGAGATGCCGAAGCATCTGGTGTCTGGACCTGTCAGATATCCTTCTTTCAAAAGGAAGAATCTCTCACCCTCCCTTACCCTCTCTTTTGTCGATCGAACACCACAATCGTCTGCAGATGAAGACAAGGAGGAATAGAAATTGAGCTGGCTTTTCATTTGATCTCTCTTTACAGGAAATCTGGGAGAAATGTAAGATACACTTTTAGAAAGAAAATGATACATGGGAAAAAGATACTTTTCATTAAGAAAGCCGCGAATGCATGTAAAGAAAAAACAGGAAGCTGTTTCTTCACATAAAATAACACCTTTTGTCGAAATTATGAGCTATTTTTTTATAACTGTTACGAAACAGTTACTCATTTACTGTATGGCCATTTCTAAACATGACATTAGAAGAAAAGAGATAAATAGGAGATATAAGAGCCGTGATAGCTCAGGGGATAGAGCACTCGCCTTCCAATGAGGTGACCCGGGTTCGAATCTGAGCGATGGCTGATCGATCCGAATTCCGCATCCGGCTCGCACCGACCACAGTGGTGACGTAAAATATCCTCAATGGTCGACGGATCGTGGGTTAGAGTCCCTTTGCCGTGAGGCTAACCATGGGAGGTTTGCGGGCTTTTCCTCTCCACGTAACGCAAATACGGGTTGGTTCCATCAAAAAGTCCTACACTAAGGCAAAATTTCGTCCAATACTTAATCCAGGAATTCTCTTGTCTTCTGGTTTGAGTTCAAAATACAAGGCTACTGAGTTGAACATTAGTAGTCGTAAACTCAGAATTGCGACGCTCAGAATTGTGCGTTCAACGACGGTTATAAAAAAAATAGGAGAAATTAAGTTGAGTAAAAAGTAATTGTATTTTTTTTCTTCATATTTTTCAAAACCATGAAATATAAAGATCAATCAATGATATATATAATCCCTTTTGTCATATTTCTAAGAGCTTCATAATTCCTGGCTCGAAAAAAGACCTCTCTTTATTTGTGAAAAACTGAACTAAGTTCTGAATTACAGCCTCATCTGAATTCAACGTTATTCCATGCAAAGAGTTTGGAAGAAATCAAAACAAGTAAAAATATGACAGCGCAATGTCAAGTGAGTATGTTGGGTGGAGCAACATCATCATAGTTGGCCAGACAACCCAATGTGGACTAATGCCTTCCTCGTTTCATAAGCATATCGCTGAAGTATTCGTGCTGTCAATTGAACTTCTTTGAGTTCATGAAGAACTCAAATATCGAGTTTGCTAACGTATCTCAGTTGATTTAGGTTTTCTAACCGTCGTTGAACAGTCGACCCAATGTTTGAATTTGCAACTACTAATGTTCAACTCCGTAGCTTTATAATTTTGTTCCAAATCGAGAAGACAAGTGAAACCCTGTATCAAGTATTGGGAGAAATTTGACTTTTTGACGAAACTAACCCGCATTTGCTGTAGGAAAACCTCCCACGATTAGCCTGGCGGCAAGGGGACTTTAACACGTGATCCGTCTACCACTGAGGATAGTTTACGTCAGCGCTGTGATTGGTGGCGAGCAGGGTGCGGAATTCATATCAATCGGTAATCGCAGGGATTCGAAACGGGTTCACCCCATTAGAAGGCGAACGCTCTATCCCTGAGCCACCACGGCTCAGTTGATTTAGGTTTTTATAATTCATATTTCACATCCGTCGTTGAGCACCCGACCCCATTTTTTGAGGGGGGAGGGGGGTTTACGACTACTAATGTTCAAACTACGTAGCCCTGTAATTTTGAATCTAAAATAACGCTTGTGTAAAGAAAAAGAAGAAAAAAAGCTGAAGATGAAAACGAAAGTAAAACTGCAAACTAAATAATGACAATCAAGGGAGAAGAAGAAATTATGTGTGATAAACAACATCAAATAGTATAAAATTATACCTTTTGTAATAAAAAAATAAAAATAATTTAAAAACGCACACAGCACCTCAATATAAACTTTAAAATTATCCAAAGCATTCATTCTTCAAAACGTACATGTTTCCCCACAGTTCCACTCGCTTTAGTGTTTCTAATCCCCACAGCAAATAGGTCTTAACAATTATGAACAGATAAAACTCCTCAGGGAAGTGGATTATAGCTGCCACAATCACTAAGTAAACAACCCGTGAAGAAGAATGTAAAAATTAATGGAACGATTTTAGGGAACAACCCTTTGGTTTGCCTGATAGGGACTATTTTCCAATCCAAAAGGCAGGAACCAAAATTTTACGAGCAGCAATAAGTCTTATCAGTCCTGGTGCGGGAGTCCCGATCTTCGGGAGGGGAGAAAAAAATTGATTATTCTAGAATCTTCTCTGGCGCATTTTTTAGTGTTTAATTTTAAAATACTTCGGCAAAAGTTTTCCAAAGTTATGCTATAAAACTGATTTATTGCGCACCGCATGTAAATCAAAAATCGAATGGGGTTTTGCAAGTTGAAATAATCAATCCGAAATGAAGGCATACAAGTCGGTGGAAACGTTTTTCCCAGAAGATAAAGCAATACAGCGCTATATGCTAAGCCTATAGTTAACGTATTGATTTCGTAATGATTTATGAAGTTCTTATGTTGAATACAGCGATTTGAAACAATGCATCGGTTATTTTAATTTTACGAAATTTCATTGGACTTTCTGAAACTTGCTCGTTATGTAATCAACGCCTTAACAAATAATTGAAGAATTCTTAATCGCAGTTAAACTGTTTGCCATTCCAAAAAAAATATATAAATTTAGATGATATACTGGATTTATAGCTAATTCTATAAAACAAAGAGATCTATGATGTGAATGGAGTGACGTAGTGTGGGTATCTCGATCCCGATTGGTTGTTGAAACGTGGTTTTTGTTCACGTTAACAGCTATTCTTTCCGTTCTATTTCGAGTAAGCCTAGCCCGTCAAGCATCAATTTTCTTAAATGATACATTTTATGTTCTTACACGAAGATTCTTTCGCAAAGATTTCAATTCTTTCACGATATATTTCTTACTTGACACAAAGGCATGAAGCCATGTAGAGCTTATGTACTAACTAATTAGGCATCAAAGTTGCCAGGTACACGAAACAAAAATATATCATGGTTACAATAAAATTCATAAACAATAAATCTAAGTTAAATAATAGACGTAGAAGAGAAAGAATTATATTTCAATAAATTCGATGTGTGATACGGCACTGTATTTAATTAATTTCACGTTAATTAACATTCTAACTTATGTGGTATATTAATAAATTTTTTAATGGTTTTAATTTTTAAAATTATTTTTGAAATAAAAAACTTTTTTAAAAAAAAATGCAACGTTAAATGTTCATTTTTTCATAATTTTCAGTTCAAATTGCATCAAAATCTCTCAATTTGTTTAGCAATAAATAACTTTCTTCAGTTAACTTTTTTTGAAAAAAATTTATGCCTAGAGATTGTCTATTAGAATGCCTTTAATTATTTTTATAAACTACAAATAGTTCACTTATTCTGATAATGAGAGGAATAATTTTTTTTTCCTTCTTAAATATACACATAATAGTATAAGAGGGTAATTTAAAAATTGCTAAAGATCAAATTCAGTTATTACATAATATTACACATTTTGATAAATTTTTACGTTGTTGAACGAGAGCCCTTTCAAAACTTATAGTGCCCTTTTATGCGCCCTGCCCTTTATTATACCTAGGCAGAACTCTTAATAAGTCATAGGTTACCTATTAAAAATAAAATCCGAATGTAAAATTAATAAGCCAAAGGTACCACAATTAACGTAAGGGTCATTTCCCAAACACGCCATTCATTCTAAAATACATTCATGAATTTTTCAAACCAAAATTCGGAAATTTAAAAAACTTCAAAGTAAATTTCGTCGGAAGAAATTTCCAAGCCAGATATTTCAACAAAATATAAGTACTTTTTAAGAGCTAAAAAAATATTTTAAACACTTTCCAAAAAAAAAAAAAAAAAATTCTTATTAGGATCTGTGCATTAATAAATTATTTTTTCTCTATCATTTAAAGTTCTTAATTTGAAAACATAAAATCAATAAAATTCCAAAACATTACATGATCATGATAAAATAACTAGTTTATGACAAATATTGCTGAGAAAATCATGCACTTTCTTGTAATTCAGAACGACAATAGACACGGAAAAGAAAAATATCTCTTTTTAAAAGATAGAAAATTGAGCCCTTTTGACAAAACCCCGAATAAAAAAAGCACCTTAAGGGCTTTTAAAGAAACGCAAATCAATAATAAGCACCTTTAAGCACTTTTTAAAAAGGCTAGGGGCACCTTGATTTAATAAGAGAAAAACAAACCTAACGTCGTAGAGAAATATCAACAAAAATATAGGAAAATCATTTTCCAATAACAACATTCCCCCAATGTTTTCCGGTTAACCAAGCCACAATTAACACACACCGCAAATTTATTGTACAAACAATAAAGTTGGTCATACACTTTTCATTTTCGTAGTACTTTTCAATAAAATCAGAATGTACAAATAATAAGTTCAGATTACAAGACCGGCCATTTCCGAAACACGCCATTCATTCATTCTCAAACACATTCATGAATTTTTCAAACCACGATTCGGAAATTTAAAAAAAAAAAAAACTTCGGAGTAAATTTCGTCGGGAAGAAATTTCCACGTCTTGGCTTGAAACATGCAGCGAAGGAAAACGCAAACCTAACGACATTAAGGAATATCAACAAACGTTCATTAAAGGGACCGGGGAGAAAATACAATTATCTTCTCCGCGTCCTCTTATTTACATAATGGTAGCTCGCCCAGACGAACTAACAAACTCGCCAATTTGCGGCCTCTTTCCAACTAATCCACCACTCTCACTTTCCCTACCCCCCACGAAAGAAAATCCAATTTTAAATTCGATATTAGAGATGGCACAAGAATACGAACTCCTGTATTCCTACCCCTCCCATATGTAATGGAAAACAGCGGGCAAAATGAGGCCATGGAAAAGCCATCTAATAACATTTGGCTCACAAATTCAATAGAATTAGGGAACAAGCAAGAAAAGAGGAAACAAACCAGAGATATATCTTTCCATAGTGTGAATGGATTAAAGATAGGCTAATGTTTCATGTCATATTTTTGCAACAGTAACTGCAACTGCTGGCATTTTTTTTTCTCCAGGAAAGTAATACGTATATTTACAAAACAAAAGTTAAAACTTCGGAATTCGATTATGCTGAGAAAATTTATTTGATTTTATTGCCGCCCGGACAGTTTTGAATAGAAACAAACCAAGTAAAAGTTACGTTTCTTAAAACAAGTCTTTCACCAAGAAAAATTGAACAAACATAATTAGACTATTCAAAACATAAAGATTTATTTGTTGTTGATTTGATAGTTAGATTGATAGTTAACCATAAAACAACTTAACTATTTGATTTTATTTCAGATTTGTTTACTGTCACCCGGGCAGTTTTGAATAGAAACAAACCAATTAAAAATTTAGTTTCTTAAACAAGTCTTTCACCAAAGAAAACAGAAAAACCATAGTTTGATTATTCTAAACATAAAGATTTCTTTGCAACTTAGTTAACCATAAAATAACTTAACTATTTGATTTGATTTCAGACTGTTGTTTATTACCTCCCGGACAGCTTTGAAAAGAAGAAAAACAAATAAAAGTTACGTTTCCTAAAACAGGTCTTTCACCGAGGAAAATAGAAAAACCATAGTTTGACTATTCTAGACATAAAGATTTCTTTGCAACTTAGCTAACCATAAAACAACTTAGCTATTTGATTTTATTTCAGACTGTTGTTTATTACCACCCAGACAGTTTTGAATCTAAACAAATCAAATCAAATTTATGTTTCTTAAAATAGGTCTTTTGAAATCCTTCGCCAAGGAAAATAGAAAATACAAAGTTGGACTATTCTAAACATAAAGATTTCTTTGCAAATCATAAAGATTTCTTTAATGAATAATATCTTTTTGAAAAGAAATTTACAGGATATATAAGCGGTTAACACCTAAAACATGAAATTTGATTGCAAAGCTAGAAAAGAGGCTCATGACTTTTCATAACTAATTCCGAAAATTTTTCATGACTTTTCATAACTAATTCCGAAAATTTTTCATGACTTAACGAAGTTACTATTTCCTCCGACAAAAACACAACAATAAATTTAAAAAAGCATTATTGTTATTGTTTCTTATCCTCCATCTGTCTGACAAGATCCAATAGGTTGTTGACCCTCAAAAAGTCGATTGCAAGAAGTGGAGTAGCGTATAAGTCCTCCTTGGAAAGGCCCAAGCAGTCAAGGATATGTTCGGCAGAGGCCTGCTGGGCTTCACATTTGGAGCAGACTGCATAAGTCTTTCTTCCTTCGAAATACGAGAGATTATTCGTGTGTCCACTTGCCAATTGCTGTTTGAGACGCTCTATATGAACAAGTGAAGAACCCGGTTCATTGGCCGCATACCAGTCCACTTTTTTGATAGCTTTTGATTTTGGACTGATTCTCTGAGTAGGTAAGGGCTGAGGACGAAGGTGTTGAATGACTACAGCCCTCCTTGGCCAAGCGATCCGCTTGCTCATTGCCAAAAATGTTAACGTGGGATGGTATCCACTGAAGATGAATGTCGTGGTACTTTGAAATAAGTTGAAGTTTAAGAAGGATGCAGATGCTTGTTTTGTCTCCAACTTTAGTCCAATTGTGTAGGTGTTAAAGGGAGCTGCGACTGTCCGACAGAATCCAAAGATCTCCAAAGTCACTCTCGTTGATTATAGCATCGATGCCCTGTTCAATTGCGATTAATTCACTTCTAAAGACTGAAGTGAAATCAGGATTACGGAAACAGATCAGTGTTTTCACTACAGCGCGAGAACGCGAGAATCTCGCATATTTTTTTCTTTTCTCGCATTAAAAAATGATTACCGCGAGAAATTCGCGCATTCTATAAATCAATTTCAAAATTCGCGAATTTCTCTCATTTTGGAAAAAGCTTCGAATTACGTCATTTAGAATAAAATCCGTTTCACTTTTCTTCCTGGATCTTCATTATTTTCAACACTTGCCCCGTTATCCAGCTTCTCTATTTACCAGTAGGCATTGTTCAGAACCTTTTCGAACAACAGAACACAACCCCTCCGAACCACGGAACCCCTTTCAGAACACATTTCTCTGCAACCACGTGTTTATTGTAGGTATGGTTTTTCATGTAAGACGTTCAAATTTTTTTATGCGCTAATGTAAGATGGACAAATACCTAGTAAAGGCAAAATCTTCTATGATGATGCAGCAAAAATATTCAATACTTTAAAAAATAGAAGACGTTAAAAATGTATTATAACAAAAGAAATTTTTTTTCCAAGTCTATTTGTATTTTTTCAGTTTTTAGAAATCTCACTTAACTTTCTGAAATCTCACCCTGTTTTTGAGAAAGGGTGAGAAATTCTCACCCATTTTTTTTCTATGATGAAAATACTGCAGATGGAGTAATTTTGCTCAGATTTTTCAATGAAGACGTATTATAATAACATTATACAGTCGAACTCGTTTATAACGAGCTCGGATTTAACGAGAACTCGGATTTAACGAGGGAAACGAGAATATTTTGTTGGATCAATGTTAAGTCTATGGAACAGAAGTCGCTTTTAACGAGCAAGACCCGGTTTTAGCGAGCAATATTTTTCTGTCTGGCAATCTTTTTTCACATCTTTCTAGTCTTTCTGTCTTATCTTTTTTTCAAAATGATATGAAATGCGCGAGTTAAAAGTAAGCTGACAAACTATTTTAAATATGTAGATTAATGAAAAAAATAAATGTTTTGGTAAGAATCTTTTCCTTTATATTTCTTTCCGTTTATATTTCCTTTCCTTTAAGACTGTAGCGCAACTAGAAATTTTTTGCTGGTTTGGGGGGAGGGGTTAGTTGTCACTAAATTAAGATAAATATTTAATTAAATTATTTAATGTAATTAAAGTAAGTAAGTATTAATTAAATTTTAAGTCAACTCAATCATTTGACCTCCTAAGCCCCCCCCCCTCTTCAGATTGCACGTCTGCCTTAAGGACCCGTTTATTACGAGCACTCGGATTTAACGAGTACATGTTACGGTCCCTTTGTGCTCGTTATAAACGAGTTCGACTGTAATAACAATAAAAAAGCATTATAATAACATCATAATAACAATAAAAAAGCATTATAATAACATTAATTGAAATGATAGCTATAACCAAAACAGTTATACTCAGCATCTTCATATTTATAGATTTTAAATTTAAAAAACAGAGAAAAGAAAGAGAGGGAGCAATTAAAAAGCGGAAAAAAATACAAAAGCAAATAATTTTTTTTTTTTTTCTGCTGAATTATATTCTAAAGATAATTCTCTTGTTTATCTGAAAGGAGAGAAATACTCCTGATTTTTCTGTTCTCATTTCGGAATATAAAAAAAATTTGCCAATGACTGGCTTGCTTCAGCTAGAATTTGAAATTGATAAAATAAATAAAAGATACTTCGCTCTAGAAATGATGATTTTTCTTTCATTTTTTGAAAGAATACCATAATTTTTAAAGAATAGGATAAAAACATTTTATATTTTAATAAAATATGACTGTGAGTGGGGATTTTGTTACAAATTCAGAACACCATGAAATTGGGGGGAGGGAGGTAAATTATATTTTAAAAACTAGATTTCTTGGCGACCTAAATTCATGACTTTTCATTATTTTTTTTAAAAAAAAAACAGTTAAAATCATAACATTTCATGACAAATTTTGTTTAGTACCAAAATTCATGACTTTCTAGGTGTGCAGATAAGTTGAGATCTTTGGATTGATGAATTTTAAAATTGTGTACAAAAACGTTCAACTTAAAAGATTCGAGATATAGTGAAATATGCAAAGAGTAAAATTAACAATAAGAATCATATTTCCAGATTGCGGCTACCCCTTATATTTTGGGGGGTTATAAATCCAAATCCGTTCATAATAGAAAATTTTAAAAAAGAAAACAATGAAAATATAAAAATGGCCACCGAAGCTGACGTCATCAGGTGGTACCCGTCATAAAAACACAAAATCTTTTCTATGGAGCCTAACCTTCTAAACTTTTTTTCTTTCGGCGCAATAAATCTAGGCTTAGTTTGTTTTCAAATTTCAGTTCAGATTTTCAAAAAGTTGTATGCATATTTTTAAGTAGGTTCTTTCAACAATGTTTTCCTTTTGTAATTAGTCTATGTATTTTACTTTTGCATTTTGTTTTTGTATTTCTTTTCTCTTTACCTGGACTTTTCACAAAACCTTTGAGGTACAGAGAGAGCAATTTTTAGACATTTGTCTTGCTGTCTCCATAGATGTATGTGTTTGTGTTTTTATGACTTCCGCAGTTGTACCCTCTGACGACGTCAGCTTCAGTTGTCCTTTTCAGCTCAGTTGTTTTTCTTCTTTAAGAATTTCTATTGGTTTCAATTTTCGAATGGAATTTCTGCTGCATTGCACAACTTTCCTTTGGAATTGTAGTATTTGACTGCTTTATACATGATTTCAGCTTTCTCTTTTTATTACAGAAGAACACCCTTTCTTCAGAGAAAGTACGCTTTTGTGACTGATTTCGTAACTTAAAATATCACCTACAAATTACCTAGCATAGAGGTCACTCCCTCGAACCATCTATATTAAATTCTAGAGCATGAAGATCAACCATTAGATCATCATCAATAGATCAAACATAATTCAGAGTGGTTTTTTTTTTTCCTTGCACACTGTACAAGATAAGCACAAATATAAGAAAATTAATAAAATCAAAATACTATCATGTTAATTCTTAATTTGAATTTATCAAATTGACAGAACAACAATGAACTCATCAGATTCAAAATATCAATCATCAGTTTAGAATCAGTTCAAACTATTAGTCATCAGCTAGAAATTTTATTTGTAAATTAAGTCTATCGTAAAAAGTGATTTTAAAAAAATTTGGATTAATTTAAATTATTATTAAAAAAATAATAATTATTATAAAATAAAAATAATAAATTTAATTTTCATCATACGAAAGCAGAAAATAAAGTGTGAATTCTAGGATCATTCGATACAGGCAAAAAAATTTAGCAACTAGAAAACTTTGTTTTCACTAAAAATGCTCCAGACGTTGAAAATAAAAATGGATTTTTCAATTCCGACTTATTAAACCTTAAGTTTTATTAATAATCAAAATGAACTCATAAAGTATAAGAGTGTGTACAAAGAAAAATAATGATAAATAATAAAATG
This sequence comes from Parasteatoda tepidariorum, assembly GCF_982258835.1. Taxonomy (NCBI): domain Eukaryota; kingdom Metazoa; phylum Arthropoda; class Arachnida; order Araneae; family Theridiidae; genus Parasteatoda; species Parasteatoda tepidariorum. The sequence goes on along the minus strand of NC_141761.1, from coordinate 107,988,175 downwards.
CCTGGAAGATTTGTGTATTGGTATCTGCAAGTACACTAAAATATGCCTCACAGTAGGGGACCAACTCTCATCCTTCTCAGGCAAGCCTCTAAATATTTTTTTAAAAATATTTTTGAAAGTTTAAAATCCCGTTATCACCTTGCTGATTTCAGCTGATATAAATACTTATAAAGAAACATACCTGCAGGCTTTAAAAAAAAACTAAAGTTTTATTAATCAAAAATTTGTTCTAATATCTTTATAAAGCTTTTAAAAGAAAATAGAATATTTGAATTTTAAGAAAAGAGCCATGATGGCTCAAGGGATAGAGCGTTCGCCAACCAATGAGATGATCCGGGTTCGAATCCCAGTGACGGCTGGGCAATACAAACCCCGCAAGCGGCTCGCACCGACCACAGTGCAGTTCATGGGTTAGAATCCCCTTGCCATCAGGCTAACCGTGAGAGGTTTTGCTCACCATGCAATGCAAATGCAGGTTAGTTCCATCAAAAAGTCTTCCACAAAGGCAAATTTTTGCCAATACTTGATTCAGGAGTTCCCTTGTCTTCGGGAATGGGTTCAAAATAACAAGGCAACGGAGTTGAACACAGGTAGCCGTAAACTCAAAATTAGATAAAATAAGATAAAATAAAATCACCGACGATAAAATAAAATCTTAAGAATAGGCTTAATTTTTACAGGTGTAGAAATTAAGAAAATTTAGTCAGGATTCCACAGGACAAGTTACTGAAAGATATTACTGGTCAATTTCACATTTTCATTCATCCTTTTACAAGTATGAGACATTTTTTTTTTAAAAATTACATTCCTAAGATCAAGAAATGTTCATAATCATGATGAAATATGCTTTTTTAAGACAATTAAAATAAACAATTTCAAAAACCAAAACAGCATACCAATTAACAGTGATTACTGGAGATCAAATTATTTAATAGTAGTCTGATTCAAATTTCAATGGTCTCAGAAAAAGGGACCAGTGCTAATTATGATCCCTCAAATATTCTCAGTTTGTTAAAAAAAAACATTATGAAATATTTATAAAAATCCTTTATACAATATCTTTTTAAACAATATTTTTAATAGGACTAATTTCGGCAAAATTATATCAAAAAAATAAAAACTCAATGAGTTCATTTTAGACAATAAGTTCGTTTAAAGACTACAGATGATCTCAGTTCAATAAAAAATTTTAAATTCAAGTTATCAATATTACTATTAGTTTCATAAATTAAATTAATATTACTGATTACTAAAACATTGGGAAGATTTCCGTATCAGGATTTGCAGCAGAATAATCAGAAACTTGAATAATCTTAGCTATTCCTAAGCAGAACAGCCCCTTAGAAACAAACAAAACAAAAAAATCACGGACGGTAACCAACTTGAAGGCCCAACCATTACATGCTTTTTTTTTAAAATTTGCAAGCGGCTTCCATTTGGCATCTTGGGGATTGTAGTTAAGACAACAACAGATCTTAACTAAGAAATATCCCCAAAACACTATACTTTAAAACAGAAGAATAAAATAATTTACAACAAATATCAAAAGTGATAGGTTGTTTTTCTAAGATTTGCAAACATTTGGTCTAAAGTGAAATGTTTGTTGAATAATAAGTTAAATGTATTATTATTCATATATATATATAATCTGAGTTCTAACGACTGCAAAAATGTAATGGATTGACATCTTATATAAAAGATTGTGAATCTTACATATAACAGCTTTGACATTGAATTTAACTAAAAAGAATTGCTACATTGATTTTTTAACTTAAAAAACAAACAATATAAAATTTATATTCTGCAAAAACTATTTTCAATCAGTGAACGAATTAAATCAGCAACATTTTTTTTTTTTTAGTGAGCAGCTCAAATTGATCAGGATCAGAAATTAATGATCCAGTAAATAGATCCATCAAATTTTCAAAGCTAATTCCATACACCGTTCACATACCTACTAAGATGGAGTAGCTATAAATTAAAATAACAAATATTTACATAGATGAAGAGTTTAATAATTGTAGCTACAGGAAATTAACTAGAAAAACATGAAGTAGTACAGAGATTTAAAGCTCATCAAAAAATGTAACTATAAAATTGATCAACATATAACTGCTATCTCAAATATATTGTGTAATAAATGTATGAATTGCAAACAATGTACTTTCGATTAGTTTAGTAGATAATCTTATAATTTAATAACATCACTTTTCAAGTCAACTAATAGAAACGTTTACAACTAAATATCTAGAATTTGAGTATTTTTAAGCCTACTCACTTTATGAAGAAAGTTCTGTAATTGCTTCTTTTCGTAGTCTTAAAAATTTGACGAAAACAAGAACAAGGGTATCTTATGCAACTAAATTTTATAAAACATCAGTTAATCGGAAGTGAAATGACATGTTTTTAACTAAACAAATTTGACAAGCAGTACATTTGAAAACTGAATGGTTTTATTTTTTCTATTTATTTATTTATTGTGACGGCTTTTCTGTCAAGCTTTTAAGCGCCATCTATTAGACAATGAAAGAAATAGAAATTTTTTGTCTTCAGATTACTTCATTTCAAATCTATTATATGAATTATAATACCCAAATTTCAGAACAAATGATGCCGAACAATGAACTTTTTTTAGCAATTGATAAATATGAATAATTAATAAGTATATTAGCATTTTATTTTTACCTTAAGGCTTCATAGGTTTTAAATCAGAGGTGAGCAATTTTTGTTATAGATGGTTGGTTAGGTAGGTATGTGCGCTAAAGCTACACAATAGGCTATTGGTAACTATCTGAGAAACACCACTGAGAATTTTGATTCCCTGCAGAGAGAATCTCATTTGTGAAACCATTGCCTCAATTTAGACTTAGATCTGAAGTAGAGGGAAATTTTTTCCTGATCCCTGTATGCATAGTACGATTTAGTAACCAACCACAGGGATTTTAATTTCACAGATTTTACGGGCAAATACTTCGCAGGAAGTACTTAAAGGTCTTAGTGGAGTCCTGGATTGAACCCAGGTCCCTCAGGAATGGAGTCCTATTCTCTAATCGCTGGGCTGTCACTATATAACCCTTTACCAGTTAGATACTAAAAAAAAAAGCACCAGACTGCCGCAGACTTAGTGGCGGGAAGAGTACCTATCATAGACAAAGAGTAGGTAGGCACTTTATTTACGTGACACTAGAGCTGCACACTGGGCTATTGGCTGAGAAACATCCCTGAGGATGATCCGAAGATATGCCATTGCAATTTTGATCTTTTACAACGGGGATAGTTCTCCTGCTTTGGTACCCCGACGACTTGCGCCCCCGTTAAATAGTTTAACGAGAACTGATGCCTCATACCCTCGGTTTCTACTCAGACTTATCAAAGTGGTCAATCACTCGGTTACTGACCGCATCCATTGATGCTTGACTTCGGTATTCTACTGGGTACCGTCTATTTACGATCAACCCACTGCGGGACTTTTAAGTTAGAAGTAAGGCCTTTTGAGCAAGTTTTACTTTCAACAGTTAAAAACTGAGTAACTGTTGTTTAACGTTATTCCTCATCCGTTCAAATCTTGGCGAGTTTGTTGTTGTTTTAGTAGTTCGATATTGAGAGTTGAAAACATTGAATTTAGTTTTATAAAATTATTATTTAAACACGTGTGTTTTGAAAAAGCGTTGCAGTTTGTTTATTCAATCCGTCAAAACAGCGAATTCTTATATAACCACTGAGATTTGGATTTTTTTAAACCATTTTTCATTGTTATAGTTACAAATTTCAACTGTTCTTTATATTGCCTGAAAGTTATTTAATACTAAAATCGTAATGTATCATGTTTCCATTTATTTTAATATCTTCATGATCATAAAATTGCTTTTCTTCGACTGAGAGAGTTATGTTTCTTAGAATTTTTATTTTCGTATAAATCAAATATCCATAATGCAGTGATTTTGTTCTTTTGTAATTTCTTGTGTTTATAACTATATATTGTAAAAGTTAACTTCATTGAAAGGAGTGATTGATTATAAACTATATTTCCTTCTCTATGATTGGGAAATGTCCATTATATAAAATTTACCACTTGAATTTATTTGAAATCTGAATCAAATGCAAGATTTGATAATGACATGGATGAACACACTTGAACAAAGTGCTTTTTTTTTAATATTAAATTGAATTCAATACTGAATTGTTAAAAAATTGTTCACTTAAACTGTTCCAGTGACTGTGGAAGTATTTCAAGGGTGGAAGAGCTCTCTCTATATATATACATCTGCACATCCGGAAAGTCATTATTTTTTGTGATGAGTATTAAAAATTCATGAAAACTCTTAGTTCATAATGGATTTTTGGCTATTAGAGCCCTTAATAGTATCATAAAATTTGAAAATCTTGCATCTCAATTTGTAGGATACATGCAGGGCCCTAGGTCTTGGGCTTCCTGATTTTAAAATTATAATTGTTGCATTGAAGTGAAAAATTAACTCAACTGAAATGTATTAAGCTTAACTAAAATGAGATAAACAGGTTCAACTGTATATATATCAGGGGTCTGTCCAGGCCAAATTTACTACCGCTTAGCGGTACCTTCACAAATTCAATTTTAGGTGAAACGGTAGTTTCACAAATTAAACTTTCAGAAAAACGGTAGTTTCACAAAATACTTTTTCTTAAAATTTTATTTTTGTATCCCTTTAGAAACGATAAATCTATATTTTTACCATGTTTTTGTATTGATTTCGTAATATAATTTTAAATTTTTCACAAATTATGTCTAAATTTTCACAAATTAGGTACCTTTCAGAAAAACCTAGACAGACCCCTGTATATGATAGTGCATGCAATAATGTTGATACTTTTGTTTCTTTAAAATTAAATTAACATAATTTCTGGAATTGATCTTAAAAGATGTTATTAAATATTTTTATATCAATGTTCTAATTTGTATGTTAAGTTTTTATAATAGTTAAATCCTTTTATTGTTTTTTGTTTAAATTGGCTTATTTCAAAAGTGGCAAAGCATTGCTCAGATAAAACAAGATTGTTTGTAAGATGAAAATTATTCTTGCTTAGATATCTTTCAACTGTATTGAGTAATAATGTGTTTACCTTTGCAAATCAAGAAAATAGTTACTGGGTTTTGTTTCCATACGAAATGTGAGAATATCGCTCATAATATTAGAATAATAAAATTACAAGTTATATACATTTGTTATTATTAAAAGTATCTTGCAGAAGGATATTAGTGCTAGAGAGTTTTGTCACAGAAAACCCGAATAAATTTGGTCACAGGCGTTACCAGAAATTATAGTAGTTAGTGTTTCAAGCGGGTTTAGGCTATTTTGAGATGCAGAGGCAGTCCTGTAATTAATGTTTGCTGTTTATTTGACATGAGCAGAAGTGTGACATGGAATGTTTAGGTGAGCTCTTTTAGTGGTTTGGTCTAGTGAGTCGCGTGCAATATGATAAAATTTGTCATTTACCCAGTCTTTAATCTTTCCAAATGTTTCTCTGTAGATTTTTTCAAATGTTTGGAAAAAAGTCATGAAGTAATAATCTATTTCAACCTTTATTTTCATCATTTTTTTTCCTTCAGATATCTATATCAAAAATTAAAAACAGATATGTTACAGGTTTTTTTTTTGCATTGAGTAAGGGATGATTTTTGTAAATGTTTCTGACAAATTCGAAATTTAATCTACAATCGAATTCAGTAATTCTGCTAAGTATTTATTTTAACCTTTAATTAATCTTTATTTTTTCATTTAGATTTCTGTTTCAAGAAGTAAAAACAGATGTCTATTAAGTTTTATAAGCATTGTTTTCATGGTGGGGGGAGAGGGATTTTTTCAAATATTTCTGACAAATTTGTCTGCTAATGCTATATTTTAACCTTTATTCTTTTTCCTTTCAGGTATCTGTGCAAGGGATCTAACAAGAGATATCTAACAAGTTTTCTATCTTGTTTGCATCCTGGGGGGGGGGGATAATTTTTTCTGACAAATTCGATATATTTAGCCATCTATTCAATAATCTGTTCTTTAATCTAATTCAACAATTGTGCTAATAATCCATTTTAATCTTTATTAACTCTTTTGTTTATTTTTTCTTTCAGATTTCTGTATTGAGATAAGTGCAGGCTAACATGCCTTAAAGATCATTAAGATTTTTTACTTCTTAATGAAAGACGTAAATTATTTCAAACCTTTCTATAACAATTTCATTTACCTACCCTCTGTTTTATCCTTTACTATTGCCTTGATTATTTTTCTTTCAGATTTCTAAAAAAATCCATAGTTCCAAGAGTTTCTGAAAAAATCCATATAATGTTCATCCTTGTTATTTTTTCATTAGTTAAAAAATATAATTAAAATATAATTCTTTTCATTCTAGGTGAAATAAAAAAGTTATGAGTTTTATTGAATTAAATGAAAACAACTACTAACCTTTTTCTTGATTTTTTTTATTCTGAATTTACCTAAAATTAGATCAGTTCAATTGTTTCAAATGGTTCTGAAAGCTTTATTTACTATGTATTTTTCCTGTTTTCCTTTTTTTTTTTTTTTTTTTTTGTATATCAAGATTATAAAAATTAACTATTCTATTCATTTTTATCAGTTCAGTTCTATATTATTTGTTTTAAATTTTAGTTGATTGGAATCATCATAATTTCCATATTTTAATATATTTAATAATATTGTTTTATGAATGTTTTCTTAGTGAATATTATATATTGAAATAATTTTTGTATTTGATTTTAAATTTTACCATTGCTATTTTTTACTGTCTGTGTTTTAATCATTATTTTTGTACCATTTTGTCTTATTTTAAATTTTAGTTGAATGTAAACAATTTTGACAGTGCTTTCTAGCTATGTGTGCCATATTATATCGTTTTTAATCATCTTAATGTTGATTTATCATTCTCTTTTCTTAACTTGTGTTTTATTATAAACATTTAGTGTTATTTGATGTTTCTTTTTTATTATTTGAACTGTTTTAATTATTATTTCAATGATGATTCGATTACATAGAAAATTATGTATGCTGTCAAATAAGTTTAATTTTTAAATTTTTTTTTTAGGTTTGGCAACATGGTTCTTTTCCCAAGCTTCCATGGATTTTATAAGAATTTTTTTTTCTCTTTTATTTAATTGTTGTCAATCATTGAGCATTCAAAAAATATATAGTTAAATATATCTTTTTTGTTTTATATATTCACTATAAAAAAAAAATGTCCACTATATGGTCTACCCTGTATTTATTATCTAATTATTAACTTTTTCTGCTGTTGTAGGATCAGTCCGCTACGATAATCGAAGAACGCAGCTGCAGACTACGCCTCCAGAATTACTAGCCTTTTTGAACAGGCCTGGTCTACAAATTTCAGTTTCAGGGGCGAGTGGAGTGAAAAATTTTGCAGAGCCTGTTGCTCGGGCTCAGCCAAAAAACGTGGAGCAACGTGGCATCGAACCGAGGAATCTCGAGCCGCCAGGGGGATCGAAGTACCACTGCGAGTTTTGCAATTTCGAGACTACCTCGATTCAACGTTTACATAATCATCTCGAGGAACATAAGTCTTCCGTTGTGCATCGATGTACTCTGTGTAGTAAGGTGTTTAAAAGCCTAGCTAATTTGCAGAATCACATGCCTACGCATGACCGTGTCTTTACTTGCGATTACTGTGAGAAGAAATTCAAGCATCAGTCGTCGTTGAGGGCTCATATAAAAACTCATTTTCCCTTCGAGCAGAAGTGTCCGATTTGTGACAAAGTGTTGACATCAGATGCTGCATTTAAGAAGCATATGTACAGTCATCAGTTGCAATGAACTTTTTGTTACTTTTGGACCAATTTCTTCTTATTTTGGTGTTAGCTGTGTATTAGAGTGTTTGAATTTTTTAAGGATTGTATAAGGGAGGTCAACTACAGTCAGTTTTTGGTAGTTTATTTTTTTTTTTTTTGTATATCATAATTGCCAATTCTCCCTGCTGGAAAAATCGGAAGACTCCCGAATATTAGGGGAATGTTCCCTGTTCCAAATGCTGAACTTATTGCATCCTGAGACATGGTTGCCACTCCACTGGGAAAAAAAAGCCTGGAAAATACAGGGAATTTAAAAATCACCTAAAATAACAAAGAATTTTGTGTTTTTCTTTAACTGGGAATTCTGTTTATTTTCGTCTTTTGAAAAATAGTGACCAAACCGTAATCTGTAGGATATTTAAGGGGGATATTTCTGCCATACTAAACTATTTCATTTACTATAGCATTATTTGTTTTAAGTCTGTTAAGCTGTTCCTTATTTCTTTAAGTTTTCCAGCAATTAAAACTAGTATAGTTAGCTGAATATAGCTCATGCAAGAGCACAGTGATTGTGTTTTTCTTCTTAATATATTGTGTATAATATGTTACAGTGAAAACACTAGGAATTTTTTTTTTTTCAGATTTGAGTGGCAACCCCTGCGAGAAAGCCATAGGTTTTTTTTTTCTAGTGAATATCAAAAGAAATACTATTTCCTCTTAGTGTACATAATCCGTTATTATAATCAAAGCAATTTTTGAAAGTTAATATGTCTTTTTAATGAAAAAGATGGTATAATTTTTAAATTATGATTAATTTTTAAAATGTTTTTTTTTTCTTTTTTAGAATCAATTTTGAATTTTCGTCCTGATCTAACAATTTAACTACAAAAATTTTATTTGACTTTCAAATTAGGTATATAAAATTACCATCTTTTTCATGAAGCTGTTTCCCGGACTGATGATGTCCAATTCTCTTTTTATATTTTTGATAACTCCTGTAATTCTATTCTTTAAAAAAAATGAAAATTATTATCATACATGGTCATTGTTAATTTTACAATGTTAGCTGTTGTATTATCATGTGCTATTATTAATGGTATAATAAGAAATACATAATGCTGTAAAATGGTTCTTAGCTATTAATAATACCAAAATAGAAAATTAAAAATGTTGTGATGATTTTACATTATTATTGGTTCAATTGTAAATTAAAAATAATTTTTACAACAAAAATAGTATTCTTAATTTCACAGCATTTTTTTAATAAATAAATAATATTTGTTGCAGAAAATAATTTAATCCAAGGTAAAGGTTGTGTACAATCTTATTTCAGTGTTTCAATGAAATTAATTTGCTAAACATCATTAAATATTTTATTTCTATTTTACTGTAAAAAGGAAAAGTACTGAAAAACATTGCCTATGGTTGACTTCCTTAAAGTGTACATAGTTTTGATGAAATCGTGTAATATGCACATTTTCTGCAGTATTCAATTACGTAATTGCTTGCTTCAGCTTTGTTTCAGAATTTTATTAAGAAGAAATCTTTTTTTCTTTTTAAGAATGTTTCAGAAAGACATTTTAATTTTGTGAATGGGAGTAAACTTTTAAAGAATATTTAATTGCTCTTTTTTTTTTTTTTTTATTATGTAAAAGATACTTAGTTTTTGAAATATATTTAATTACTTGATTATTATTATTTCTTTGTTATTAAATTATAGTCAAGGTCTATTTTACCCTGTTAATACCTTAATTATCTTTTTCATTGTTGTTTACTCTTGATTAAGCAGGAAGATCTACAAACCTCTTGCCCTGGATAACTGAATGCTTTGAATGACAAAGTTTGTTCAAGTTTTGAATTAAATTTTAAAAAAATAAATTTCCTCTATGAATAAATTATGATTAATTTTTTAATTTCTCAAATTTTTTTTAATTTTGTAAATGATAGTTAATTTTCAAAATATATTTAATTACTTGATTGTCATTATTTTTTGTGTTTATAAATTATAGTCTAGATCTAACGATGTTTGACCTGTTACTACTTTATTTATTTTTTTAATTGTTGTATCCTCTTGATTCAGCAGGAAGATCTAGAAACCTCTTGCCCTGGATAACTGAATGCTTCAAACGAGGAAATTTATTCAAGTTTTGAATTAAATTTGAACTCGACCGATTAAATTTAAGTTTTTATTTTTTTAAAGGGGGTAAATTTTAAAATTACTTTTTGGGGGTGATTTTAAAATTATTTTTTAAATAAATACTTTTTTTTAAATAAATTACCCTTAAATGTTTATTTCAGTCTAAATGATCGAATAAATCTTTTAAGCTGTTTATCAAAAAAAAAAATTTTATTTATTTATTTTTTTTTTTTGGAAAAAAAATTTTTGCACAGAGATCGAGCTCTTAGCGTGCCTTTAATAATTATTTATAAACTACACATTTTTCTCTTATTTAGATGATGAGTGAATATTGCTTTTTGAAATACACAAATAAAATAATATAATTTAAAAATTTATTGAGTATCAAATTCAATTGTTACATAATATTACATGCATGATAAATTTTTTCAGTGTTAAGCGAGTGCCCTTTTTCTGGGAGGAAGCACGTTGCCCTTTTTTATTCCTAGAGAGAGCTCTGGAATTGTAATTGCAATTAATTTACTTGCTATAAAGTTCTCATAATGGTTGTGAAATATTGATATTGAGGTTATTTTAAGTGCTTAAAAAAGGAAATAAGTATTAAATATGTTTCTTTTTTAAAAAATTTGAAAAAAAAAAATTTGAATTATATATCGTATGTTTGAACAAAGATTTTTTTGAAATCTTGTTAAAAGACACAAAATAGAGAAATATTACAAAATTTATTTCGGAATGCTGAGGACTGCAAAAAAATTATTTTGGTGTGTATTTTGAAAAAACTTTTTTTTTTTAAAGTAAAATTGTTAAAAATTAAAAAATGTTATTATTTGTGCTGGAGGTCTTCCTATCAAGAAATAAAAATCATATTTCATTCATTTGTGTAAGAAAGAAAGTACTCAAAACAAATAAATTCTGTTTTTTTATGTACTGTTGTAAAAAAAAAGAATTGCAATCATTTTACCTCCACCTCTTTTTAAAGATAAAATATTATCAGCTGGAGCAAAAAGGTTTAGTTGCACTTAACTGATTTAAAGAATTTTTACCTTCAAGAATTAGACAGACTGTCTGGAAACTTATTTTTTCTTTCGTATTTTGTAGATAGTTATAAACATTTTTTCAATGTTATGCATACTTTAACTGTTCTGTCAATTCTTTTCTCCCACTGATGGTTTATGTGCTTATTATTTTGTAACATTCAATATCTTGTTGTAATATTTGTATTTTGAGAACTGTCATGTAGCTATTATTCAAAATAAACAAAAAAAATTAAAAATATTCTAAATTACTATTAATTTCTTTCCAAAATAGCTATTTTCAATATTTTTTTTTCTTTCTGATTTGCATAGCTGCCAACTCAACTGGATTTTCCAGTAGACTGCTGGATTTTGCCACTTTCCTGGTCTACTGGTTAAATAAAAAAATTTGTTAATTCAAAGCATATATCAAGGTGACAAATTTGTCGACCTTTCGTATGATTTTGGCAACATTTGTTGCCATACTGGCGTGAACCCTAAATACATAGCTGCCAACTCTAGTGGATTTTCCAGTTCCTACTGGTTTAATAAAAAATTTCTTGGTTTTTACACTTTTTAGAAAATTCCCTAAAATTGAGTAAGTTTCCTTAAAAAATCCTTATTGGAATGGAAATTTTTTTTGCAGATTATTTCTTGCTTGAATATAAGTGTCACTGGTGCAAAGTAAAGCAAGCCTTATTTATAAAATTCAGTTAACTATCTTTGATGAATTAAATGCCTATTACTATCCAAAGTTATGAATAAACATAATACTTAACATTTCAAGATCATTTAATCATCACAACTAGAAAATCAATCAGAACTGGTAAATATTGCAGTTTATATATTTTGATGACTATAAAAATTCCTATGTGTAAAATATTTAGTATATTTTGCAACAATTATCATGAAGTTTATATTATTTCATAATATCCAATGAATTTTTTCCTATCCGTGCTGGCAGCTATGAATTTGTATTATCTACTACCTAGTAATAAGCAATTTAAAGTATAAGAAAAAATGTATGGTTTTTGGTTTGAACCAAAAATCCTATTCTGTCTCATTAAAACTGTTTTTGCCTACATTTTCGTATGCTTTGATTTTTGTTATACCATAAAGATGTAACGTAAGACATGTTCTTCATTGTTACTTTCAGATCGTGCATAAAATTTAAAAGGAAAAAAATAAAAAATTTGTCAGCTAAAAAAAATTAAATTTATTAATGTTTAACTATTTTTCACTGACATTCATTCTTTTAACGTATGGTGCACAACTTTTCTTGGAAGATAACCACAAAAATTTTTTACCTCAAGGGCCTCGAACTCGATGCTAATTTCTTTACAAATTAAGGCGAGGACTACAAATTGTGTGTATCATATTTTTGAATTTAGCAACAAAAAAAAAGTTTGGCCTACTTTGCCTCTTTTTAAAGGTAAACTTTTAACTTTCTCTTGGAATTTTTTTTTTCAATTTATTTTTACTATTTTATGAATTGCTTCTTTAATTTTTGTGTAAACTCCTCTATTTATTCTCTTTTGTACCTGTTTTGTTAAAAGAAAAGAAAAATGTCTATTGAAATTGGTTTTGAAAACATTTAATAAATTTTTTACACTAGTTATGTTTAGTTTTTCATATTCATTCTTGTTTGCAAAGCAAATAGCTGTGCATTGTCCATTCGAGGGCCCTAGCTACCATAAATCTATATTCTCATAATTCATAAATTGTTTACACACTATTAACCGCTTCCCTTAACAATTTATTTGGAAAAAAATCAACATATTTTTTTATTTCATTAATAAATACAAGGAATTAAAACATAATGCACAAGTTCTAAGTTGAAATTTTGATTTTTTTTATGTGTAAAAAATATTTAATTTACCGTCAGTTTACTATTCCAAATTATCTCGGGCAAATGATAATAATTATTATTCTAAAAATAATTATTCTAAAACTAATTGATATAAAGCTTTAGTGTGTTCCATTGATATATTAAATGTCTTCTATCTGCGGAACCCCGACATTACGATAAAAGTTTATTAAGCTACGAACATTATAACCTAAAAACTACTATTTTAAAAATATTTAATTATAGGAATGTAGATTTTTCATCGTTTTATCATTATCAATCTTAAATAAGGTTTTATATCCGATAGTTAAATTTGCAGTCCTTGTGCTATATCTAGTCTAGTTTTGAATTTATTTTTGGTGTATATACATAAGCCGAAAATGAATAATCAAGCCGAATTATGGTTTAAATGAACTGAAGATGCTTGCTATAAACGTTAAAATTGGTAATTAGAAAAGCATTTTTCAAGAATGTCAAGTATCCAAATGACTTAATTTATTCAATTTTTTAAAAAAAAAATTTAAAATATCCCCTATGAAATCTAACACAAAACTGTGAGATCGTGGGTTCTATTCAAGCTGATGACAGTTTTTAAATATTAATTCTTAATACTGAAAAAAAAAATTTCTTATTAAGTATGCATGCTAAAAACTAATAATTAAAGAAGGCTCCACTCCCTGTTCATTTTGCTCACTAACCCTCCTGGTTGCTTCTGCATTCATTGCAGATTAAGAGGAAAAACGGGTTATTTCTATTTTTTTCTACAAAAATTACGATTGAATTACCATATACATTTTGAAGATGACTAAATTTTGGCAAATCAATAAAATTGGAAAATCGATTCCTGCCGCAGAGTTATTACTCAATGAAGATGAACTCAGGGAATAGAGCATTCTCCTCCGAATGAGGTGCACCGAGTTCGAATCCCAGTGATGGTTAGTGGTTAGTCGATATGAATTCCACACCCGGCTTTTACCGACCACTGTGCTGATGTGAAATATCCTCACTGGTAGGCATATCATGGGTTAGAGTCCCTTTGCCGTCAGGCTAACCGTGGGAGGTACTCGTCCAAGTTCTCATTCGCGACTCCCATGTCCCTTTCATTAACGAGCCCTGGAAGGGCTGGGGTGCATAGGTAGTCTCAGAATTGTTAAGTGTTTCTAGCGGGATGCCCAACCGCTCGGGGGTCTGAGAAATTATTGTTTGTTGTTGTTAATTTACATCGCACTAGAGCTACACAATGGGCTATTGGCGACGGTCTGCGAAACAACCCAGGAGGCTGATCCGAAGACATGCCATCACAATTTTGATCCTCTGCGGAGGGGATGGCACCCCCGCTTCGGTAGCCCGACGACCTGCGTGCGAAGTCGAGCACTTTACGGTAGCACAGTTTAATGAGGACAAATACCGCACACCCTCGGTCACTATGCAGACTGATCCAAGTGGTCACCCACTCGCACACTGACCGTAGCCAGTGATGCTTGACTTCGGCGATCTGCTAGGAACCGTGTCTTAATGATCAGTCCACTGCGGGTAGGTAGGTACTTTATTTTCGTCGCACTAGAGCTGCACAATGGGCCATTGGCGACGGTCTGGGAAATATCCCTGAGGATGATCTGAAGACATGCCATTACAATTTTGATCCTCTGCAGAGGGGATGGCACCCCCGCTTCGGTAGCCCGACGACCTGCACGCGAAGTCGAGCACTTTACGGTAGCACAGTTTAACGAGGACCAATACCGCACACCCTTGGTCCCTACGCAGACTGATCCAAGTGGGTCACCCACCCGCACACTGACCGCAACCAGTGATGCTTGACTTCGGTGATCTGCTGGGAACCGTGTCTTAACGATCAGTCCACTGTGGGACTCTCACAGCACTCTCTCTGGTTCTCGAAATAACACTTTGTATTGGTTCGGCAAGGCTTAACTTCATCATAACCGTTGGATAAGATCCAGTTCAGCCTTGGGCTCGATATTCTGTAACCGCGATTTTCAAAATAAACAACGGGATAACGTGATTCTGGTGGCTAAGAACATGAGTTATCTTGAGTCTGGAACAGCGCATTTTATTTCAAAATTTCGTTATTAAATTCCAATATTATAAATGTTAATGATGCTATAATTATTAAAAATAGTTCCTGTTAAAAATGTCCGATTTGTTACAAGCAATATTTGAATGTGATCTTGGGTATGTTGTTTTTTCTTTCTTATTCTAGCATATTTTGCATTGTAATTGTTATATTTAAAATTGCGTTATAAATAATGTAAAACACATAATAAGTTCTTGTATTTTGGATTCTAAAATTATGTATATTTATTCTTTTAAAGTACATTTCACATTTTCATGTTCTCCGTTTTATAATTGAAGCCAAATAATTAAGTTTTTATAATTTATTTACTAACATATGCTTTTAGTCTAGTAGACTTAAACAAAATCTAGTAACTTAATTATCAGGATTCGGGGTTTTATTATATTAACTAATTTTGTACAAAAGAAGTGGGGTATCGGAGGTGTCAACTGTTATGATTTATTCGTAATTACGACGATTTCGTATTTAAGATTACAGTCTTTTAGTTAAGTAATAAAAATTACGATTTGTGAAAAATTCCGTGATAAGTTTTTTCAACCTTAACTACCTAGAGGTATGAAATTTGGTTGCTTGCAACTAATGCGCAGTAATTTTCTCTTTTCATTGAACAATTCTAAAAACAAAAACGATTTGATAGAAGTAAGAAATAAAAAAGGCAAAGAAATATCATTTCCCTCCCCCTTCCAAAAAATTATTCTGAAACTTAGACTTTTCTCTATTAAAAAAAGCAAAAGAACTTAATATTAAATCTGAAATCCTGTGAGCAAACATTTTTTTTGTGGTTCAAAGCAGGATAATAAAAAGGCTATTTTTAAATTGAATTAATATTAAATTATAATTAATATAAATTATAAATTTATTAATTAATTATAATATTAATTATTTTTAAATTAAAGTAGAAGTTGTATTTTAAGTAATCAGTTTAATTTTATGTCTTATAATGAAGTTATGTATGTAATTTCTGTGTTGTAAAATTTAAATTTAGTACCTTTATCTAATTGTTAATTTTTTTTATTTAATAGTAAATTCATGCCTAATTTTTATAAGGACGTAAGGAATGTTGGCCACTATTCGGCCTACTAGTCTTTTTGCTGAATATTTCGCAAAATATTGTTTGGAAAGTTATTTTTTTACAAAGTTTTTTTGGGGGGAGGTTAATAGATTTAACAAAAAATAATCTGAAATTATATTTTTTTACAAAATTATTGAAAATTCCTTTTACACATATTTATGTATACTTTATACTAAACCATGAATTATGTAATGCTGATTTATTTTCTTTTTTTAAACTGTATTTAGGTAAGTCAATTCCATCCTTTTTTCAACACTTCACATTTTAATAATTGAGAATTTTTTTCTTGTTGCATGTTTTGCTTGTTTTTTCTGTTTAACTGAAGCATGTAACAGCGTTTGTAATAGACTTTATTCTTTTATTGTCGCTTTTTTTTTGTCACGTTAAGACAGATAACTAGTAACATAGAAGGCAGTGATTCTCCAGGTTAAATTTATATTTCAGAACTAAGAAAATTATTTATTTTGTTTCTCTTTTAATTTTTTTGTTAACTTTTCTTTTTATGAGCATTTTTATTATGACAGCATTTTTTGAAGAGCATTTTTAATGAACGTTATTCTTTTGTGTTCACTTTTTTCTAAATGTATAGCAGCGTGAAAAAGTTAAATTAAGATTTTTTAATGTTAAAATTTTCTTTTAAAAATTAAAACTAATTTTTTGTTTTGGTTTCTTTCCTGCTTTTTCTTTTTCAAAAAACTTATGTTTTGATCAACGTTTTTATTATTACGCAGAATTCCTTACCAAACGTAGAATAATGAAATTAGTTCAACAATATTTTTTAATAGCATGGAATTTGATTCAAAATACTATTTTTTGTTACTATTTTGTTAATTCTAAGCATGTTTCAAGGCGACAAACTTGTCGTCCATACATATGCTTTTAGTGACATTTGTAGAACGTTTGGCAACAATTGTCGCCATACTGACTTGAACCCTAAATACATAGCTGTCAACACTAGTTTATTTTCCAGTAGACTACTGGATTTCACCTGGTCTACTGGTTTAATAAAAATTCTCCTGGTTTCTGTATATTTTAGAAAATTCCCTAAAACTGAGTAAGTTTTCTTAAAGATAGAATTTTTGTCATTTATTGCTTGCTTGAATTTTTAAATAAGTGTTAGTAATACATAATGTAGGGAGTCTCATTTGTAAAAATCAGTTAAACTATCTTTGGTGAATTACATACCTATTACAATCAAAATTATGAGCATAAAACATAACATTTTAAGTTCATTTAATGTTAATCATAACTGGAAAACATTGCAGTTTTTCTATTTTGATGACTATAAAAGTCCCTAAAATTCCCAATGTGTAAAATGTTTAGTACATTATGCGACAATTATCATGAAATATATATTGTCTTGTAAAATCTACAGGATTTTTTCCTATCCATGTTGACAGCTATGTAAATATATATGTATATGCACACAAAGAGAAGGAGCAGTCCACAGTCACTGACACTGAATGAATAATTATAATTATTAAATTATGCTAATAATCAATTTAAGCAAAATGCACTTTTTTGTCTTTTATTAAGTAATTAAATTGTTCTTTATAAATTATAAGCCTTTTTAAAGTTTTCATCATAGTTAATTTTATAGTTGCATGAACTTTAAAGTTATGCCATACAAATGTAAGCCAACTTAATTTTTGCCTATTTTTTCTACTTTTTACCTTGTCCTAACAAAAATTGATTTTTGACAGCGACAATCCAACTTATTTATAATCTGTCTTATAAAATTGTGGTAACCTACAAATGTAATCTTTGTTCCGAAGTTCAATTCTTTATCTTGAAATTCACTTACTCTAAAATTAATCGATGTGTGATATTACTCATTGAAAGCTTTATTTTTAGGGATGAGACTTTTTCGCTTAGCACATTTTTAACTTTATTTTTTTTAAATAAATATTCTGCTTTTTCTGAAAATTTAGCCATTGAAATAAAACAGAAAATTCAAATTATTTGAACACACTTAAAAAGCAATATTTGTGTTTTAAGGAGTTATTAAATGTTTCTACTTCACAATTATTATGTTTCACTAGGCTTTAGCTGGATTAGATTATAATATGAACATAATGATTCCAATTCTAATAGTTTCTTTTCTTTTCTAATTAATTTAAAATATCCTGTTTCTGATATTTTTGCTATAAATTACATAATAGTATTTATTAAAAGAAATTGAATGTTTATATATGTTTTCAATAGTTTGGCAAGATTCTCAAGCAATAATTTTCTACTTTGTATGAACTGAAGAAAAATATAATTTCCAGCTTTATTTTTTCAATGGGTTATTTTACTTTTTTCTAAATGTTAAGCGTTATTGTAATTTATTAAGAAATTATTATGTAATCAGTTTTATATCAACAAATAGTTATTATCTTAAATTGTCGAAAATTTATTATTAAATGATTGCTCCTGTGTATGATTTACTCACGTGGAACTTCAAGCTTTTTTGCCTTCTATCCAATCTCATCTCTGTGTTTTAGATAACACTGGTTTGAGTATTTGTTTTTAACTATAATCATGATTTAAATATATATTATTTCTTTGAATTTTATTTGCAAGTTAGTTTTTCTGAGGGAATTATTTAAAATATTGATTAAAGAATTATTAATATCTTTATTTAATGAAATTTTCAAAATCATTTGTACAGAGGAGAAAAATAAACTTGAAGTACTAAATAAAATAGCGACAGGAATATTTATGACTTTGGAATGTTCTCTTTTGAGTGGATAAAAACTCTTAAAATTATAAATGATTAATTCTTATCTATAGGATCTTAATAAACTTTCTAAATGGTGGTGAAAATGTGAACTGCAAAGTTCCAGGAACAGAAGGGTGCACAATCCTTCACATTGTTGTAGGCATGAAGAAACATGCACGTAAAGATGAGTTGCTCTCTTACTTGCTTGAAATGGGCGCTGATCCTAATGCTCGGTAAGTTATTTACATATGACTTCGTTTTTCATACATCTAGTATTTGTTGCGTTTTTTTTTTTTTTTTTGCTATACATTTGTTGTTATATCAAGTTATTTTTATTAGGAGATTTATTTCATTAAATATTTAAACTTATTCTAATGACATAGAAAGGTTAATTGCCTTTGTTCATACGTTGTTTGCGCAATGACTGATGTATATGTCTAGGAAAATTCTACTATGAAACCATTCTTTTGAATTATGTTTAAATAAAAGCTACATGCTTTCCATTTGCTTTGCTCCGGTTCTCCATAAGGAGTATTGAAATTGGTAATCTAAAGTTGTAATCGGTAATCTATTGGTAATCTATGAACAAAACTTGACTTTTTGAAGTTTCTTTTCTAAAGAAAAGAAATTTCCTGCTTTTAGATGGAAATTATAATAAAAAATTACATAAATTAGTTTTTATATATACTTTGTTTTAATACATACTGTTTCAATATAATATGATACTAGAATTTCTGCAAATCAATCTCACATAAACAAAAAGACTTATCTGCAGTAGTCCAATCTTTTATAGCAACAGATATTTATTTTAAGAAATGCTAGAAAATTGTCAAACATTTATTTTTTTGCGTGTTTAAAGCTTAAAGATAATTTAACTGAAAAAAAAAATCTTGGTGAAGTGCATTAAGGACATTCTCATTGTACCCACTGATGATCTTCTATAAGATGTGCAGAATCGGATATGAAAAACTAATTGCATTTGAAACTTGTTTCTTCATTAAACTTATGTTAAAAGTAGTGGTATAGCTGCCAACTCTACTGGATTTTTCAGTAGACTTCTGGATTTTGCCTGTTTTTCTTGATCTACTGGTTTAATAAAAGGTTTTTCTGATTTTTGTACGTTTTGGAAAATTTCCTAAAATTTTGAAACTTTCCTAAAAAAATCCATATTGAAATAGCATTTTTGCTCAGAATATTGCTTGCTTGAATATTTAAATATGTATTACTAATACATATTAAAGCGTCAAATTTATAGAAATCAGTTTAAAACTTTTTTTTCTTCTAAAATGTTCAGTTTATTTTTATTCAGTTCATTTTTATTATTTTTATTTACGTTTTTAAATTAAAAAATCTTTTAACTATCTATGATGAATAAAATGCTTAATACTATTCAAAATTATGAGTAAGCATAATTCATAATATTTCAAGTTCATTTAGTGTCAATCATAATAGAAAAATATTGCTGTTTCTCTATTTTGTTGATTAAAATTCCCTATGTGAAATTTTTTTACATTATCAGCAATTATCATAAAATTTATATTTCCTAAAATCTACTAGAATTTTTCCTATCCATATTGGCAGCTAAGCAGTAGTAGGAATCTCTACAAACTAGTGTATTTTTAAATTACACTATTTTCTACTTTTTTTTTCAGAAAGTAGTGTATTAAACTAAAAACTACGAAAAAAGAAAAGTAAAATTATTACCGTTTTTTTTTTTTAAAATGAGGAATAATATTATTTTCATAGCTGCCAACTCTACTGGATTTTCTAGTAGATTACCGAATTCTGCCAATTTCTCCTAGTCTACTGGTTTAATAAATATTCTTCTGGTTTTTGTACATTTTTAGAAAATTCCCTAAATTTGAGTAGCTTTCTCAAAAAATCCCTATTCAAATAGTGTTTTTGCACAGATTATTGCTGCTTGAATATTTCAATACATATTACGATAGATAATGAAACGAGCCTCATTTATGAAAATCAGTTTAAAACTATTTTTGTTCTAAAATGTTCAGTTTGTTTTATTCAGAACTCCCTTTTTAAATTATTGTAAAAGTCTTATAACTATCTCTGATGAATTAAATACGTATTACTATTCAAAATTTTGAATGAACATAATACATCGCATTTCAAGTTCATTTAATGTAAATCATGACTGGAAAATTTTTCTATTTCGGGGACTATAAAAGTCCCTATGTGTAAAATATTTTGTACATTGTGCAATAAATTATCCTGAAATATATATTATTTTGTAAAATCTGCTGGATTTTTCCTTATCCATGTTGTATTTTGTAGAAAAAAGTTCAAAAGTAGAAATCTTTATTAGTCAAAGATAATTTTAGATATTAATGTGTCTATATTATGAAGAGAAATCATCTACAGTTTATAAAGTTTTCATTAAGACTTGGACCGAAATGGGTACATAAATGGTTCTGCTCAAAACCTAATTTGTTTTGTCAAGAACTTAATTATTCTTTGTCCTTTTCATCACAGTTTTTAGCACACTTTTCTTTAGATATCCATCTTATAATATACAAGTATAAGTTTTAAAATCTAATTTTAGCCTATCTGTTTACAAAATTATATTATTGTGTTTAGATTGTAATTATATTTAGTTAAATATATTATAACTGATTTCTTTTTTTTAAAACGAAAGTTAGATCAGTTTTTATATTTACAAATCAGGGGTCTGTTTTGAAGAAATTTGGTCCATTAACGGACCCTTCACAAAATATCTTTTCATAAATACGGACCCTTCACAGATTTGTGTATGTGTATTATTGTTTTGTTAATCGAATAAACCCTTCCTCGGGGGGGGGGAGAGAAAGATGGTTCGAGACAAACTAAGTTTCCCTAAGTTTAAATTCCAAAAGTAGTATTCCAAGAAAATATTTCTACTTTTACAAACATTGTGTGTGCATTCTTATTAATATTAAATCATATTTTTTTTGTAAATAAATAATTTATCAATTTATATTTATTCATAGAATTAATTAATAGAAGAGAAATAATAGAGAAAGATGGTTCGAGACAAACTAAGTTTCCCTAAGTTTAAATTCCAAAAGTAGTATTCCAAGAAAATATTTCTACTTTTACAAACATTGTGTGTGCATTCTTATTAATATTAAATCATATTTTTTTTTGTAAATAAATAATTTATCAATTTATATTTATTCATAGAATTAATTAATAGAATATTGTGTAAATAACAATTAATTTCTGGCAATTTTTAAAATAAAATATTATAAATTTACGAATTGTTTAAGTTTACTTAATGCATAACACATCAAAAGTGATACATAACTAAGTTGTGTTATTTAAAATATGTCAATTGAAATTATTAAAAATGTGAGTGATTTTGTTTCCATTATTTGTTCGAAATGAATATTCTGTGTTGAGCAGCATAGGCTAAATACCAAATATTTGTATTTATCTCTAATTTATCAAAAAGCAGAATCTTGTATCGATTTACAATTTAAAAACTTCTTCAAAAGATTTTCAGCAATTTTTGCAATAACAGGACACTATTTGCACAAATTCACAAAAGCAGGACCCTGGTTGAAAGGATGTGACTTAACGCTTATTTTATATTCACAAATTATGAATAGTTTTTTCTCAATTTTACAAAAACAGGACATTCAAATGGTAGATGTATACTTGTTGTGCTGAATGAAGCATATGTAACGGGATGGATAAAGCACAACAGCGTAGCTCAAAGTTGTCCGAAAATTCCTTTAAAAAAAATGTCCTTAAACGTCCTTAATTATTAAACATTCCTCTAAATGTCCTGAAATTTTTGTAATTTCTTCCGAATTATTTTTGTTGAAGTTAACAAGAAGATGAAATATTATTTATCAAAAAAAGAATTGAAGAAATTTCACATTCAAAAATTATGTTATATGCCATGAAAAAAGTAAATAACCAAATGAACAACAAAGTTGTCAAGTACGGCATTAATCTACCTTCCAGTATTAGAGACCCTTAATTTTATGGCATAAAAGTGGGAGAAATATATAAAACTGCTCCCTTCTCATCACTATATCATACTCTACTGTTTTTTTTACAAGAGAATCCTCATATTTTGCTACTACTTTATGATTTTCCTTATCTAGCCTATTTTCTCTCCATTTTTTGTATTTATAAAAGAAATTGTGTAACTTTTTTTAATAAAACTTTTTTTTATTTTAAAATTGTTTCTTTTTTCACTTAAGTGCAGTAACTGCTTAAGCTATTACCAATCGTACATCTGCGAATCCATGTTGGTATTACAAATTGTTTTCATTAAAGAATGAGTCTCCTTAAATTGTCCTTAATTTTATATTTTGGACTTCCAACCTTGATAACAATGGAAATTAAAATCAAATAATGATATAAAAATAAATGTACTCTAATTTCTGTTCTAAATTTCGGTTGATTTGTGTGACACTGAGCAACACAGCAATTTGTGTTTTGACACTGAGGAAGGCTCTTTTTTATTGAACAAATATTAGTGTATATCCATTCCATTTTTGTGTCATTATTTGTGCTTCATTCCTTTGTTTCACTTTAATTTTTTTAAAATTCTCTTTGAAAATATTTCAATGAAATTTTAATACATTTTTTAAATAAATTTTGATTTGTAGCTCAAAGGAAGATCTGACGCCTGTTCACATTGCATCCATGTGGAATAACTATACAGAACTTGAAAAGCTTCTGCAAAATAAAGGGAACCCTTGGCTTGTGGATAATGAGAACAAGAATGCATTTGATTTAGCAGCTGATCACCATTCTTATGAATCATATCAAATTCTAAATAGGTACCATTCTGAGAACAAACTAAATTTTAGATCTGTTGCAGACAAGACTCAAAACCAGTTGAATAACAGCACTGTTTTCCACACTGTTGATGAACATTTCTCTTTCCTGTTTTCCAACAGTAATGAGGATGAGGAAAGCCGTTCTTATCTTTTGAATGTAAGTAAAATTCTGAGAAAAAATAAGTTTCTAGAAAATAAAGTTGAAAGGAATGTTAATTCCTCCCAAAATGAAAATTGTAGATTATTGGACAAGGCTGTGCTTTTTTCAGAAAGTGGAGATTCTAGTACTACTAGTCATTCTGAAAAAAGTAATGTCACAGTTATTGAGACGGACAACTTAAGTGGCATTTCTTTAGTTGAAGAAGATTCTCTAGTGCTGCCAGCTAACTTTGGAAATGATTCTTCAACTTTTGTAATTAATGATTGGAAATCTTGCAGCATCTCATCGTATCTCAGCAATTCAGAACTTAAATTAGATGACAGGATCACTAATGATCCAATATGTGGTTGGACTTCTTGTAAATCAGACTTCAGTTTTATACCTGATGATTCTGTTGTAATTTCAAACTCTTTTAAGGAACTTAGCAATCTGGAAATTTATCAGGAGCTTCTCAAATTGGGTGATATGCCAGGCCCCATAAGTGATCATACACGCGATCTGTATTTGAAACGCCTGTTCAAGATTAAAAGTGGTATCTATATTCTGCCTTTAAGTGAACCAAGTAAGTATAATAATAATTGTTAAAGAATTCTATTAAAATTAAGGCTTCATCATATAATCAGCTTTGATTCAACTAATTCAACTAAGTAGATAAATTCAGAACAGATATAATATTTCAATTTTATTATTTTTTTTAAAATAACGACCAGCACTGAACTTTCGGTTTTTGCCTTAGAAGATGCTGGAAGCGTTGCCCATTTATCATTACCCGATGGGCACCTGTGAACTGAAGTTACGGAGGCGAGCAACATTAATGACGCCACATATACCTGTTCCTGGGGTGGGCCATAAATATTCACACATCACACAACAGAGAACAACACACAGAGAAACACCCATGCCTTGAGCAGGATTCGAATTCACAGTCAAGCACGCTAACCTGTCCAGCATTTTCATTGTGTAAAACGTAACAAAATATAAAATCTTATATACAAGCTGATCTTTAATCATTCCTTGATTGTGTAATAAATATCGTGATTTTAAAGAGGGAAATTAGTTTTTTGATTTGTTTCAATTTTTTTTTAAGACTTAAAGTGGATTTTTTTTTTACAGTTTCCGATCAAAGTTTTGATAAAATGCATTAAAGATGCTTAATTTTATTTAAGAACAATATAAATAAAATACCTAAATTTTCTAATTAAAATAATCAAAAATGGTTATTCAAAGCTAATTTCTGTCATCATTAGAGCCCAGATTTTGATGACCTAAAAAATCTCAACTAATGCCCCTAAAAAGTGCAAAAAATGCCCTTAAAAAGTACAAAAAATGCCCTTCAAAAATGCAAAAGTTGCGCTAAGAATGCCTTATGACATTACTTAAATAAAGTAAAAATATTGAACTAAAACAATGTTTTACTCTTTAAAATTATTATGAGTCATTTAAAAAAATATAAAGCAATGCAATGCTTGTTCTACGTTCAGTAAAGTTTGAAAAAATATGTTTTATATCCTAAAATAACAACAACAAAAAGGAAAACGTATTGACTCCAAAACATTTTCATTTTGTATAGAAACTTTAATGAATATAACAACTTCCATCTCATAATATTACTAAATTTCAGAATTACATTGGATTATTAAATGAGATTTAGGTTAAGATTTAGGTTTGTTATGTTTATTGGTTGTATGTCATGTGGCAGAATTTTTTCGAGTTTTCTGTGATAGTTCTCTCTAGTAATAATGCCTTTCTGATATATATATATATATATATATATATATATATATATATATATATATATATATATATATATATATATATATGTTACTAATTTCAAGTAATAAAAGCATTTCCTGTTTGCAATTTTTTTTTTTTAAAAATCCCTTCATGTACAGAATAGAACATTATGTAATTTTTTTTACTTATAAATTTGAGAATTTTTTTACAATTTAAATATTCTGATATTATTAGCAATATTCTCCTGTTCTAAAACATTTTTTGTGTAGTTAACTTTTTAAAACATTATCTATTTGAAAATTACTTTTTATAATATCAATCAGTCATTGAGGAAAAGAAAAAGAAATCATGAGCATTTCTTCCATCTCTGAAATGCGGGAAAGCTATTTTTTGAAAATAATTCTGCACAAAAAGAAAGAAAGAAAAGCTCTGCAGAAAAATTTTTTTCCCAAAAATTCCGCAGATAAAAAAAAATCAAACTTTTTTGCTTGCCAAGTAAAAAATCTTACTTCAAGAACTCTGTAATGTTCTGCGACAATGTCACAGTGTTGCCACAATTCTGCCACAGGGGTTGTATGTCTAAAAACACACAGGACGTTAAACACATTAACTTTCTTTTTTAGGATTTCTAATGCTATGGTAATTCTTATTGCATTTTTTAATTTTATTTAGAGTATTGTTCTGAGATACAAAAGTTTCTAGATGGCAAATTAAACATGAGCAAGATCCATCTTCTCAGGAATGACATTTCTGCAGAGTTTAACGATTCCAAGACAAAGACTGAATGGCGAGAAGGAAACCAGAAATGTTGCTTCAATTACTTCCTTCTGGATCCAAGAGTTACTCAGAATTTGCCAGCACGGCACGCTCAGCTTACGTATCAGGAAACATTTCAAACTTTCATTGATGCCATCTTTTATGTGGGCAAAGGAACTAAAGGACGGCCTTACAGTCACTTCTGGGATGCAGTCAAAGCTCTTGCTGGTTTACACTCTGTAAGTAAAGTAATAGGGTGAAAGCTTTTTGTAAATTTAATACTCATTAACTAGGTGCATATCGTTTTTAAAAAGTGCTTAATAGTGCTTATTTTCGTTTTCAAAATCCCTTGAAGGTGCTTTTTACATGGGCAGGGATGAGGTTTATCCGCTTTTTTAGCGAATTTCCCTTTTTTTCTCTGTTGTCTCTCGAATTTCAGCTTTTTTATCAAAAAATCCGATTGTCTAAAAGTTTAGTTTTTAAAAAAATAAATACTTGGCTTTTTCTGAAAATTCAGGCGTCGAAATAAAATAATTATATTTATTTCCGATTTTCAAAGATAAATAAAAAATTCAAACTACGTCAAAGCTACTAACCCTTCCGCATTTTTACTTATTTTAACTATTTTCTCTGCTTTTACGCGCAGAAAATAAGATTTTTCGTAATTTAGACGTTGCTGCTGCCTGTGTGCTGGCGGGAAAACAAACGAAATAATAAAAAAATAGCAGTGGATTTGCGGTGAAAATATTTATTTGCTCATTTCAGGGTTGGGTTTTTGACGTCAAAAAGTGGTTTTTGACATGACAAGGGTATAATACTGGTTTAAACCGTCAAAAACCCGTCAAAAATGTCAAAAACTAAAGTTTGCCAAAAAAATATATAAACTTCAAAACTACCAACAGTTGCCATGCATTATATTGAAATTTAATTATACTATAGGTAATCAGCAGGTTTTAAAATATTTTTTAATTAAAATTAAGGTAAAATAACAGATTTAAAATCTCAGAAATTTATATTCAAATGCATGTGCAGAAAAATTTTGCACAAATTTTTTTTAAATATTTATATTTTGAAAAAAAAAAACATTTTTTTTTGATACTTAAGAAAATTAAAAGTTTATTACTATGCATTTTTGACATATAAGGAACATATAACTAATATTTATAAGGAACTTACAAGTTATGTTGTATAAATACAAACTTGATACAAGTGTATGGAAAAAAATTTAATGTTATACCGAATATCTTTATTATCCAGATTGTTAATTTGAATTTAAAAGTAGTTATATTTGTGAATAATGATAAATATAATTCATATTGTTTATTATATTTATTTATAATTATTACACTTATCATTTTAAAACAATTTTTACCTCTTAATTTTTTCCCCCCACTTGTATTAAGAATACAAATAATGCATATCTTGAAAGCAAGAAGTAATTATTCAACAGCTGATTTTTTTTATAGTATTCAGCAAAATGAAATTCACAAGTATTTGGATAAACTAAATTTTCAGCATAGTAAATGAATAGGCTGAATATAATGTAAATCGACACTAACTACTCTGTGTATTTAACAGAAAGCACTTAAATTTGTATTGTCTTATGTTAAAAAGAGTATTAAGAAGATTTAAAAGAATATTAAAAAGATTTTTCTTTAAAAGATGTCTAATGTGCAAAACTGCTAATGTTTATCTTTAAAAATGTCTAATTTTTAGTATAATCTATACTATACACTAAATTTGGTTATAAATAAATTTCTTAATAATATCACTGCAGATTTTCAATAACACATGAAAATGAATACATAATATTACAAAAGATGTGAGCTTTCAAAAGTACAAGATTTTGGTTACTATTCAAAATATAAGTGTTTCTTCAGAATTTTAAATTTATTTTTTCTAGAACATATTTAAAAACACTATCCTTTATAAAAAAATATATAAATTTTATGTATTAATTAAATTTCACATATGAATATAGGTTTTTGACATTTTCGACATTTTTGACGTGACGGTTTAAACCATGGTTTAAACTGTCACATGTCAAAAACCTGCCAACCCTGGCTCATTTAAATAATCTTGTAAATTTTTATTTATTGTGTCAAAACAAAAACAATGTAAACAAGCCTTTTAGAAATCCGAAGTTCAGAATCTGCTAATATCTTGATTCTTATGCACACCATTTTAATATGAAACATGGATTTTCATATTTATCTGATTTAAAAGTTTCTCGTTGCGATTCTAATTGACGTGATTTAAATGTCATACATTGCATTTCCTATTTACGAGATTTAAAAATCCAATATCGCGGTATGTATTTACACGCTTTTAAAACCCTATATAGCAATTCTTATTCACATATTGAAGTCTAAAATCCAATGTCGTGATTCGTTTATGTAGTTGTAATATCAAACATTGATTTTCGTATTTATACGTCATTTAAAAAATTAGACATTGTGATTTGATTTAAAAGCCACATATCGGGATTCATATTCTCTCAATTTAAAATCAAATATTGCAATACTTATTCACACAATTTTAAAATCATGCATGTGATTCATGTTTATGTGATTCATATTCATACAATTTTAAAATTAATCATCGGGATTTATAATCACATGGTTTAAAAATCAAACTTATTTTTGTCAAAATTTTGGATAGCTTCTACATATTATATCTATTATCTTTATATATATATATATATATTTTCATTCTCGGATTTCTTCTTTTTTGCTTTCTGACTACTCTCATCCCTGCGTGGGGTGTTTTTGAAAGGTGCTTAGTTTTTCCTGCTTGAAAATGAGATATTATATCTTTACCGTGTCGATTATCGTCACATATTGCGCAAAAGTGTGCTTTCTATACAACATTGTCACAATTCATGCAACCACAATTTATTTCCGTTATAATTTATAAGTCGTTATGGAGAAATCTTTCAGAGGAAGGCATTGGCCCACATTCTGCTGTCTGGCCAACTATGATGATGAGTTTTTTCTGAGAACTCAATATTTTTTTAAGCATAAATTTTAAATTATTAAGGGGGGTGAAAAATTGGAAACAGAGTACCCTCTAGCAGGGTGCATAGTGTTTTTAAAAACTGCTTATTTTCGCTTTTTAAAAGCCCTTAAAGGTGCTTTTTCCATTGGGAGTTTTTAAAAAGTGCTTAATTTCCCCTTCTCCAAAATGAGATTTTTCCTTTACCATGTTGATTTTTGCTACAAATTATGCAAAAAGACAGTCAGTTCACATTGTTAAAGAAAAGTATAGTATTATATATATAGTCAGGGGTCTGTCCAGGTCAAATTTACTACCGTTTAGTGCTACCTTCACAAATGCAACTTAAGAAAAAAAAGGTATTTTCACAAAATGCTTTTAAGAAAGCAAGTTCTAAGATTCTTCCCCCTCTGCTCCTTAAAATTTATTTTGTTGTATCCCCGTAAACACATTAAACCCTGGGCTAATTACCAGGGCTGATTGTGCTCCGGAAAGAATCCGGATTTCCGGATTTTTCGTTAACCGTGATCCAGAAGTTTCCGGAGATCGAAGGTTCAGATGTTTAAAAAAATCGGTGATCACAAAAGATTTCGGAAATCAAATTTTCAAAGGTGGAACGTAAAAAGGCAGTTTATTTTATTTGTTTATAAGAGAGCTACTTTATAAGCTTATATTCAAGATCAATATTCATTTTTTATCAGTAAATAGTTTCTATAATCATAAACTCAAGAAAGAAAGACGTATTTGTAAATTTCAATTGCTTCTCCAGGTCATCATAGGTATGTGTAAAATTTTAAATATATTTTAAATAAACTAGGAAATATTGAGAAAAGGGAAAGAACCTTGTTTAAATTTTTTTCTAATTTTTCGGTTTAAACTTTTTTATTTATTTATTTATTTTTTACTCAAGAAATTTTCCGGAATTTTGACTGGGGCTCACAATCACCCCTGAATTACGCATTTCGATTCGCAATGGAACTTTTCCCATAGATTGTTACTATGACGTAGTAGAAGAATTTGCTTCCCACACAGTTTGTAAGAAAAGTGCTTTTCCTCCCCACGCCTGGCTGAAAGAATGCCGGAATCCTGAAACGCCATGGGAGAAATGGAGCTTCAGCTACTCCGTTCCTTAATTGAAGTGGAAGAAAAAGCACTAGTACCATGCAAACCCAGTTCTCATTGTAATCTATGCAGGGAAAAAAGGAGCTTTTTCGAGTGAAAGGAGCTATTCTACGAACAGGTAGCATGTGTTTGGTCAGTTAGTGCAGTGTCATAAGCCTAACCTGTCGCTTACGCCATATTAAAGCAAGCTTTTTTTTTTTTAAAAAAAATTTAATGACATTATTCTACATTTATTCTAATAGACCTTTATTTTTTTATGACACTTTTTTCTGTATGACCCACAGTTGAAAATGTTCTCATTATGAAAATTACTTTTAGTGCTATTACTGCTAAATGTATGTTTTTATTAAATTCAAGTTGAAATTTAACTATGAACAATGATTTTTAAATTTGGATATAATTTTAAGCCAAAAATTTTACAATAGCAAAATTGGTTTTGAATATACAGGAAAAATATATATAGAAATTTACCAGTCATAAATGATTTTTATTTGTAGTGGCAATTTTTGAAAATATCTTCCTATATATTAAAAATTTAACACAAAAATATGTAACATATTTTTGTGTTAAATTTTTAATTTTCACAAAATAGGTACCTCTTAAAAAAAACCTATACAGACCGTTGATAGTATTATATATATATATATATAATACTATCAACGGTCTGTATAGGTTTTTTTACAGACCGTTATATCTAAAAAAAATATATATAATAAATAAATATAAATAATATATATAATAAATAATAATATCTTAAAAAAAACCTATACAGACCGTTGATAGTATTATATATATATATATATATAATAAATAAATACAATAAAACACTAAGAAAGTTAAGAAAAACAATAAGTTTCATTTATTGCACTTAAGCTGCAAGTAAACAGCACTCATTAGATAAGTTCAAAATGAAGAATAAAACAAAGAAAAATTATAGACATATGAAAAAAAGGGGGGTGGGAAATAATAAGTAAAAAAATAGCAAACAACAGTTTATTAAAAAAAAAATGAAATGTTAATTAAAAAAGCCGGAAAATAAAAGATATAATCTTTTCTTCAGCCCACACGATTATATCAGAGTGCTTTCTGATATTGTATCAATAAAGCCAAAGCAAAATATATTAATACAATAGTGTGAGGAGCACTCAAAAATTTTTTTTATAAAAACAACAACAAATAAAATAGATCACAAAAATTAAAAATAAGTAAAAATAACATGTAAAAACAGATAATAAAATAAAATAAAAAGAAAAAACATTAAAAAGGGGGGACTATAAAGCGAGTAGCAAAATCAGAACAACTTACATGGACGGATATTTTCCATGTGCAAATCCGTGGCTAAAATTATCTACTAAAATTTTTTCTTTGTTAATTTTTCCATGTGCAAATCCATTTCGGGCAAATTCGTGTTAAAATTATCTTTTAAAATTTTTTTCTTTGATAATTGAAATAATTTTTCTATGTGCTAATCCATATCGTGCAAATCCGTGGCTAAAATTATTTGCAAAACAGGCAATTTATGTTTCTCTTTCCTATTTTATATTTTTTCTTAAATAAACATCTATCTTCTAAAACTATTTATGATCAATTTTTAAAATTATCCAGTATAATATTACCTTGCGCACATCCATTTCGGGCCCGTCCTTGGTAACTAACAAATCAAAACTCAGAATAACAAATCACTTCAGCAGTGCAGTAAGAACGACACTTTAAAACCCTCTTGTTACACTCGATTTGCGCTTTTGCTTTCATATTTTGTAATCTGGCAATCTTTCTGCGAAAACATTTTTAAATCATTCTTGAAAAATATCCGTCCATGTAAGTTGTTCTGATTTTGATACTCGCTTTATAGTCCCCCCTTTTTAATGTTTTTTATTTTATTTTATTATCTGTTTTTACATGTTATTTTTACTTATTTTTAATTTTTGTGATCTATTTTATTTGTTGTTATTTTTATAAAAAAAATTTTTGAGTGCTCCTCACACTATTGTATTAATATATTTTGCTTTGGCTTTATTGATACAATATCAGAAAGCACTCTGTTTTGCGGATATAATCGTGTGGGCTGAAGAAAAGATTATATCTTTTAAGTAGGAAATTTAATGACTATTAAAATTATTAATTAACAAAAGAAAGCAAGCTGAATATTAACTTGCAAAAGGGAATAAAAGCTAACAATTAAAATAAGCTATGCAATTAATAGTTATAAAAACAAATTAACAAAGGATAACTAACACAAAAAAGCAAGCTAACAATTAATAATTAGCAAAGAAATAAGCTAACAAGGAATCACAAAAATAACAATGTAAAAAAAATTAACAATTGATAACTTTAAAAAAAAAAGTTAACAAATAATAACTAGGAAAAAAACAAAACAGTTAATTACTAATGAAAAACAGAACAAAAGAACTATTAAGCCAGGGGTGTCAAACTCGCGGACCGAGATGAAAATTTTTGTGGCCCAGTCAGTATATCCGAACCAAAATAAAAATAAAGTAGAAATGTGAATTAGAAACGAAACCAGTATGTAAAATTATAATATACTTTTTTTATAAACTATAAGGATCATTTTAAATCATACGAGCGAAAATGTCAAATTCTAATTGGCTGGAATGGAGTCCGTTTCACACTAAGCTATAAATTAGATAGTACATATTCAGGTTTATTCTACTATAGTGAGGAACGTTTGTTATCTTGCTCCAAGGTTCTCAAACAATTCTGGGATTTGAAAGAAGAAATACGTAAGTTTTTACAAACTAAAAATCAAGATACAAACTTGTTCTTCGGACAAATATGGTTACAAGATTTATCTTTTATGGCTGATGTAACCAAACACTTATCCGATTTAAATTTATTGTTACACGGCAAGGATCAGATCATTACGACATGTTTGACATAATTAAAGCATTCAATTGTAAACTATTTCTTTGGGTAAGGCAACTAAAAAATGAAGATTTAACGCAGTTCCCAACGTACAACAAGAACAAATCTAGTTTAGATGATACTCCATCGTATCAAATATACGCAGAAAAAAATTTAAAATCTTAGAACAGAATTTGAAACAAGGTTTAAGGATTTTAATTCTTTGGAAGACAAATTTTGTTTTCTTCGATTTTCTCACTAAATATAGACTCAGTACCCAGTTACATGCAAATGGAAGTGATTGAGATTCAGTGTGACTCAAATTTGAAGGCAAAAGTCATTGAAGTGGGTGTGCCTGAATTTTACGAATATTTACCGGCAAGGTTTGAAAATACTCGAAAATTCGCATATGAAATTATTTCCATGTTTGGAAGTACTTATCAGTGAGAGCAATTATTTTATCTATATTCATAAGCATTACGGTCACATTGGATCAATTTTGAAAGTAGTCTCAGCCGCTGAAATTTCTCCCGAAATAGAAAAGATAGTACCAGAGAAGAGATGTCAAGTATCAGGGCGTAAACAATATTTTAACTTTATATATGTTTATTAGACTTCAAAATAAAAATATTTGTTTTCTATGAACATTGATTTTTTTTTGCGGTTACCTAAAGTTAAGCATTGTTTATTTGGCCCAAATTAGCTTTTGAGTTTGACACCTCTATATTAAGCTATGCGAGATAAAGAAGGCGAAATAAGAACTGCATAAGACGAAAGAGCTAATTAATCCTTTAATAAACGTACTGTTGTTTTTGCAATATATATTATTTTATTTTACATGCAAAATTATTGTTATAAACTATTTTACACAGTGAATTATAGATAAGCAAACAACTTTTTTACTTTGCTTGCTGTTATTTTTTTTTCTTTGCGTGCCATCAAATTTCAAAGTGGTTAAAAGTGTGCTGCTATGAAAAAAAAGTTGAGAATCGCTGCTATAAACCAATGTGTTATAAAAACCAACGGGTAACACTTCATTCAGTTTCCAATCGATCAAATTTTTGATGCCTTTAAAGTATTTTTTGCTTCCGGCGGTGCTTCGAGTTATTGAAATTTCATTGTACTAGGCTTCATTGGATATGCAAACCGCTTGTATACGCTTTTGGGCGATCCTTGGGAATGAGTGGAGAAAGTGTTTGAGACAATTCTCTCAACACTTGGGAAAAAGTGTTTGAGAGAATTTGTTTATAAACTTTCAATTCTTCTAGTTGTTATATGGAAGAAGTGACAATTTTTTTTTATCTTTTCAGAGATCTGATAAAATCGATCATATATTAGATATATGGAATGCTGGCTTTGGAGTTATTTCTCTCCATTGTTTCAATAATTGCATACCGGTGGAAGCTTACACTCAAGAGGCATGTATAATTGAAGCTCTAGGTAAGTTGCACTGATTTTACACTAATTTTAAGTACTAATTTTGTTGCTAGAAGGAAGGGTACTGTGAACAGCATTTAGATATACACTTATTTCCCTATATTTACCTACAAAAAAATTATCTATTATCAGGGTTGCCTCAGGCGACTAAAATAGAATTATTTTCAGCATGAAGCGACTATAGTAACTTTTTTAGTCAGAAAAGGCTAAAAAAGCAACTATTTTCAAGAAAAGGAGACTATTAAGAGACTTTTCAGTACTCCTACGTGATGCGTAGCGTTTTTAAAAAGTTCTTAAAGTTGCTTATTTTCGATTTTTAAAAGCCCTTAAAGGTGCTTTTGTCATTGCCCGTTTTTGAAAAGTGCTTCATTTTCCCTTTTCGAAAAGGAGATTTTTTTTCTTTATTGCGTCGATTTTCGCCACGTATTGTGGAAACGCATGCTTTTCATATTGTTCTATTCAACTTCTTCACAATTCATTCAACTGCAATCTGTTTTGGCCTTCCGTCGGTCCATAGCGTATGAAAGCGCCAATCATTTTGCATGTTTAACCTACTTGCTAGTGCACGTGTGTGTCTACTGAGCTGTGTTTGGTGAGATTCTTGCACTCTCATGTGCAACTCTGCTGCATTTTGCAAGATATTCTCAATTTCAGGCTTCGTTTTTCACGATCTGAGATTGAACCGAAAAACTTCTTGATCTTTTTATAATGTCTAAGATAATCAAGAAAAGAGTTCTTTGTCAGAAACTGATTATTTTATCATGATCATGTTAATTCTTTGAAAATTATTCTGCATTTTATTTAATGTATGTAGTGCTTAAAAATATTTTTTGAGTGCTTAAAAAGTACTTAAAAGGTGCTTATTTTGTGTTGAAAGATTCGGCTACGCACCCTGTCTAGGGCAATAATGATTAGCATAAATTGGGTTTAAAATTTGTGGCCCGCTGGAGCTTCTGAACACACTGAATTTTTTTCCTTAAGAAATAGAAAATGTTTAAAATTTTGAAATGCAAATTTGAGTCATCACTTTAAAATTTGTTCAATTTGCACAGATTCCATCGTACGTCTATTTTGTTTCTCGATCGCCTTTTCAACGGTTATTGCTATAAAATTCTGCATTTTTAGTACGGTATTACGGTGCGTGAATTACAAATTTGAACAATCACTTTTCGCATACATATTTGCTAAATGAATTATTGGTAAAGGGGAAAATATTTTAGAAAAAGAATATTTTTTTTTAATGAAAAAGTATTTTTTTGAATGATTTCTAGTGATTAAAAGTATTTAATTTTCTGAAAATATACTAATTTTTTTATGTAAAAATTTAGTTCTAGAACACTAACGTTTGTATAAAAAATATCATATTTGCCAACAAATGTCATATTTGCCAACAACCTATTTTTATAGTTTTCTGCAACTATTTTCATGCTTTAGGTTACTAAAAGCAACTATTTTATTCATTTGTTTCTGTGGCAACCCTGTATTATAATCTTTATAAAGAATACATTAATTTTGAGAAAAGCTTATGTTTTAAAAGAAAAAAAATTCTTGAGTAAGCATTAAACATAGCTGCCAACTCTACGGTATTTTCCAGTAGACTACTGGTTTAATAAAAATTCTCCTGGGTTTTGTACATTTTAGAAAATTTCCTAAAAGTGAGTAAGTTTCTTAAAAAAATCTCCATTGAAATAAAATTTTTGCAAGGATTATTCCTTGAATATTTAAATAAGTATTACTAATATATAAGAAGCATATTATAGAAATCAGTTTAAAACTTTTTTTGTTCTAAAATGTTCAGTTTATTTTTATTTAGAACCACCTTCTTAAATTAATTAAAAAATCTTAATTATTTCTTATGACTTAAATGCCTATTCAAAATTGTGAGTAAATAGGCAGCATAATAGATTCTGATCAATGAAAGTAAAGGTGCATTCTTTTGAAACTTCCAAAACTATCAAAGGTATTTTTCTTTTAGAGATTTAGACTAGTGGCTGCCTACAAATGTTAGCAACATAATCATTTCGGGTTAAGATCTTAAGAAGAAAACGAAGTGTTTGTTTCTCACTTTTATATATTGAAATCAGAAATTATATGAAAAAAATGTCTGTTATTTATCCCTATTTCGAGTAATATTGCTCACATAAACATAGGGGGAAAAAGTGTTGAAATAGTGGAAGACTAGTGATTTTTAACTAGTTACAAACATTTATTTTTTTGTAAATTTAATGTAAGCATTTTAAACGAGATCTCTCGTACAGTATCCTATTTGTTATATTGAGTATTATAAAAGAGTCATAATACTGTTCTATAATAGAAAAAAATCAAGAAAAAAAGGGCAAATCAAAACAAAATATTTTTTATTAAAAATATCAAGAAAATTTCAACCCTTGCGAAAATTTTTAGAACATTAGTTCTTAAAATGATCATATATTGTACTGCAATGTTACAATACAAAACTATTTTTAATGTTCCAAATTCTTGTTACAATATTGCCTACGCTTTTAAGATGTTCACAGAAACAGCAGAAAGAATAGGATATTGTTTTGAGGACGTGAAAGATGTTTCTTTTTACAAAACAGTTAATACTAGGGGGGGGGGGTGTATAAACGGTAAAAACCATGGGGTAAACAGATTTTTCCCAAGACTGTAAAAACCATAGTAAATACCAGTAAGAACCTCACATGGTAAATACAATGCCAACCCTTATTTTATTTTTCTGCATTCTAAAAAAAAAAAATGAGGGTTGGCAGATATGATATTACTTATCTAATCTGAAAATTAACTTGGGTAATCTAAGTGTGGAATCAGGATTATTTCCACAATTTACCTCGATGATGTATGCATTAATGGTTTCTGTGCCATTGAAGTTTAGAAGTTTGTTTTGCTCATTCTATCAACTAATTTCTTGATTGTATTTATTGACTTGATTCTTTAGCTATAAAAAAATATTAATTTTCTACATTGTAATATTTTTAATAGTTTGATTCTTTGTTATTATACTTTTGAAAGTACTTGATAATTGATTCTATCAACTAATTAGCTAATCATTTGATTGTTTCCTTTTCCCAATTCTTTTTTTACATAATAAGTAAAGTAATTCTTAATTTAAAAAATAGAATGAGCCACTCAATGTTGAATATGTTTAAAATTGTGCATAAATTGTTTTTATGATGGTTGATATAATCAAGAAAAGAGTTTTTTGCCAGAAACTAATTTTTTTATTATGATCATGTAAAGTCTTTTAAAATTATTTTGCATTTTGTTAATATATGTATGAAGAACTTTCATCAATAGGAAGAAAAAAAAATTATTAGTGCCCAAATCCTAATTATGATATTTTTATAAAGTGCTGAAATTTTTTTTTTGAGTGCTTAAAAAGTGCTCTTTTTTTTGTTGAAAAATTTGGCTATGCATTCTGATATAATGATCACACCAGAGTTGCTGACAATTATAAGCTCACAGTGATCCAAATTAAAGACAATATCTGAGCTTTGCATTTTACCCTATTTATCTGATTTTGTCTTAAAGCAGTTAACAAGCTTTTCATCTGGATTACATATATACAAATCCCATATTTTGAAACAAATCATTATTATAAAGATCTTTCAAAAATTTAAAATGTTTATTGTTTTTCTTCTTAGGCTTGAAGAATCTCACTAATGTGAAATCTGGTGACTATTATGGCCAAAGCACTAAATGGAAGAAGACACTGAAGCGTCAAGTTGGAATTTTATTTTTAAATAAGGCGCTTCAAATCTACCTAAATGAGGGAGAGAAGCAGATCAAAGCGAAAGATCTCAGGAAAAAGTAAAATTACCTATGCAATGGGTAATCATACTACAAAGTGCAATACAACACCGCTAATTTAAAATCACAATAATGTAAAAGGGGGCATAGAGATTTTGTTGAAGATTTCATGGGAGACATAATTTTAAATTTGAACTATAATTTTAAATTTGAACTTAGTTCTATTTTCCCATTGTTACATCTTGTTGTTATTCTGCGACTCATATTTTTAACATGTTAAATGTTAACTCATGTTAAAACGTAACGATAACAGGGTTGCTACTCCACAGGGAAAACCTGGAAAATACAGGGAATTTAAAAATCACCTGAAATAACAGGAAAAATTCAGGGAATTTTTATTTTTTCTTTGCAAACTGGTAGAATTTTGTTTCTTATTTTCGTCTTTTAAAAAAGGGTGATCACTCAAAGCGTAATCTATGGGATCATGGGTCCGTCTAGTTTTTTTTTTTACGAGGTACCTATTTTGTGAAAATTTAAACATAATTTGTGAAAATTAAAAATAATATTAAAAAATTAACACATAAGTAAGGTAAAGTAAGAAAATATTTTCAAAAACTGTTACTATTAACAAAATTATTTAACTGGTAAGTTTCTCTATATTTTTCTCCATATATTCAAAAAAAAAAAAAAAATCGCAATTTTAAAATTTTGGGCTTAAAATTGTATCCAAAAATAAAATTCATTGTCCATAGTTAAATTTCAACTTGAATTTAATTTTAAAAAAATATATTTAACAGTACTAGCACTAAAAGTTATTTTCAGTATGAAAACATTTTAAAATTATTTTGTGAAACTACCGTTTTTCTTAAAGTTAAATTTGTGAAGTTACCGCTAAACTGTAGTAAATGTGCCCTGAACAGACCCCTGGGGATATTTAAGGATGATATTTCAGCTATACTAAACTATTTAATTTACTATAGCATTATTTAAGTATGTTTAGCTGTTTCCTTTTTCTCTCAATTAAAATTAGCCCAATATAGCTCTCACAAGAACACAGTAATTGTTGTTTCCTCTTAATATATTGTGTATAATATGTACAGGGAAAACACAGGGATCCCCCCCCCCCCCCAAATTTGAGTGGCAATCCTGGATTAATGTTGCATACCAATTTTAAAAAACTTCTAATAGTTATACTTTTAAATGACTGCATATTCCAAAATGTGATTATTGCAGAATTTTTAACAGTATGCAATCCAATGTTGCATCTGATGTTAGTGTGTACTTTATAAAGTAGTACAAATCATATACTTACTCACATGCAACTTCATGAAGTTAATGTGTTTTTGCCCAGTTAATCTGGAAATCATCTTTCTGAGAAAGTGTCAAATTATAAAAAAAACTGGGGGACAAATGTAAACAACTTCTAACAAAAATAAATTCTCATTTTTTAAAACAAAACTCAAAACACAGTTATACTTTTAAAAGAAAAGTTGTTTATAAATATGCCAAAAAATGATAATAGTTTGCAGAATTTTAAAGAAAGTTCTATTACTGGTGCTTCATGTGATTTGCAAGAAGTATGTTCCTATTTTTGTAGTTTGTTTTTTGTTAAAGAGTCTAAAAAAATATAATCAGAAAACAGTATAATAAGTAGTTAATTTTTAATCTCTCGTTGCTCACAATTTTTAAAGTCATTTAATCCCAATTGAACTCATTTAAATTATAACCTTTGACTTAATTAATGAAGCTAAGGCTTATAAATAAGCTTTATAATACTTATTCTTTAGATTATGAATTCTACATAATTATTTTTTTCAATTTAATATAAATGATGTTACATAATTTCAATCCTTCAAAATAATAAACATAAGTAAAAGTAAGTCTATTACATATTAGTATTATTAAAGTAATAGTTAATTATTATTACTTTTATGATTTAAAATCAATTAAGAAACAAGGGGACATGACATAGATATTAAGTGTACAAAAAGGTTTATATTTCTTAGTAATAAAAAAATTATGTTAGTTAATATAAATAATTCTGTTAGTGTAAATACAATTAGGTTCTTTCTCAGGTTAAACTATGCACATTATCATGTTTTTTAATAATTAATTACTAACTATTAAGTAATTAAAAAAATTAAACATATTTGCTAACACCATTTTTTTTACAGAAAGCTGTGATTGTTCTTTGACTAAATATTACATAATTGATTTTTATAAATCAAATATTTTTGTAAAATTTTGTGTTTCTTAAATGTTTATTATATAGTTTCTCTTTCTCAATACTGTTTTTCTTTGAATAAATTTAACTAAAATGTTTTTTGTACCTTAAAAATTTGTACTTCTAATAGAAAACATTTGTATCATGATAATCTGTAATCTAATAATCTTGTTATGAAAAAAGCTTTACTAGTTTAGTAGAACTGATTATTACTAGAAAATTCTTTTCTTCATCATTAAGATCAATTTCATTTTAATTTCTTAACAGGCAGGTTTTTTACTTGTTTAATAACTTGTGTTTTGTAGTAGATAATATGATTTTTAAAATTTTAAAGAATTTCAGTTTTATGACATCATCTGATAGAATTTTATTAAAGTTAGTTTATAATTATTAATAGTAAATGTGCATAAATATTTAAAAAAAACTCACACTATGCTCAATTTTTAATTTAAATACCTCATAAATTAGATTATCATAAATTATTTCTCCAAATCTTTCATATTTATGGCTGTTCATTAAATGTAAACAACCTAACATGTTCTATAAATTCACACAAATTTTATGTATTACCAACATAATCTGAGGCAACAGATCAAATCCTTTTATTTTTATTATAAGAAGTAAGTTTAGAATGAAGTAATTTGAGAGAACAAATCATCTGTGATTCTATGTGTGTTTTGATAAATATTTTTGTTAATGTTATTTTTTTATGTCTTAAAATAAAGAAAAAATGAAACAATAACAGTGAATTTTTTTTTTTTTTTTTTAATTTGGCTTAGTTTTATTTACAAATAAAATTTTGTTTCCTATATTTTTTATAAAACTTGTGTGTGTTGAGTACCAGGTTAATGGGAAGCACTTAAAAGTTTTAAAT
This sequence comes from Parasteatoda tepidariorum, assembly GCF_982258835.1. Classification (NCBI taxonomy): domain Eukaryota; kingdom Metazoa; phylum Arthropoda; class Arachnida; order Araneae; family Theridiidae; genus Parasteatoda; species Parasteatoda tepidariorum. Next base: position 107,946,813 of record NC_141761.1, on the reverse strand, counting down.
TTAACGTGAAAACAAATGCTGATTCTTGTTTGTGCATAAATTCACTAAGTAGAGTATTTATAATAATTATCTGTTGTTGTTGTGGCTTATCCCCCAAATGCCTGACGAAGTCAGGCAAGATCCATCAGGCCGTTGACCCTAAGAAAACCAAGGACCAGAAGGGGGGATGAGTATATGTCCTCTTTGGAAAGTTCCAAACAGTCCAGGATGTGTTCGGGAGAAGCCTGCTCAGTATATACAATTATCTGTTTGGAATTAATTAAAATAAAAGTTAATAATCTTGTAAAGTAAAACAAGAATATCTAGAGAATTAAACAGGGTTGCCATTCGACGGGGAGAATAGGGAAAACCTGGAAAATGCAGAAAATTTAGATTTTTCTTCACAAATTGGGAATTTTGTTTCTTATTTTTGTCTTTTAAAAAATGGTGACCATTCAAAGCATTAATCTATGGGATATTGAAGAGTGATATTTCAGCTATACTAAACTATTTAATTTACTATAGCATTATTTAAGTATGTTCAGGTGTTCCTTTATTTCTCTAAGTTTTCAAGCAATTAAAACTAGTTAGCCCAATATGGCTCACATAAGTGCACAGTAATTATGTTTCCTCTTGTATATAATATATACCAGGAAAACGCAGGGAATTTTTTTCCAGACTCGAGTGATAACCTTGTTAAATGAAGACAATGGTAAAAATTAACAGTCTTGTGGGGGTTTTGAATTCTGGAGACATTAGAATTAATTGAAGTCGATCTTTGACAATAAATGAAGTCTCATACCTCCGCAGTTTTGTCAAAGGTAACTAATTTTCTTTTTAATATCATACATACTTTTTTGGGGGGTTGGAAGAATAGGGAGAATCGAACTTTGTTACATAATATGTTTTCAGGATCCCAACATTTTATAGAAAACTTTTGTTTCATATCAAAATTTTGTGTTAAACTTAGTTCCTTTATATTGTTAGTCTTAGTTGAATTAAAAGCAGAACTTGTTAAATACATTTCAATTCATAAATTAATAGCTACTTATTTAGGATTTATAAAAGATAAGTAATTCTTTTTTTTTAAATCTATATTCTATGAAACTTTTTATTCAAAAATAGTTCTGTTAAATAAAGCAAGTCGTAATAGTATAATTATGTACTTGGTAAGTACATAATTCCTTAAATAAAGTAGCTTTATGCTCAAACCATTTAAATTCACTAAGTTTGCTTCTATAAATATATTCTATAGAGCCATTATTCACAAGTAGTTTTATTGAAGTAAACAGGTTACCCCAAGCGGTGTCAGGGAGATATGGAATTGGCAAGTAATTTGATTTTGGGATAAGAAGTATGGGAATAATGCAATTCAAGGTCGAATGCCTAAGTCTTGCAACAAATCCAGAATATAACTAAAATGGGGAACAAGAAGCAGCCCAAGTAAATATGTCTAAAATCAACTTCTCGTTGCAAAAATATTGCTGCAACATGCATGAATTTTTCTATATAATATGTATTCAAATTAGAATAATATTTAGTTTTCGAAATTAAGCCTTCTACATAAAATAATTTTGGTTTTTAAATGCAAGTAAGTTATAAGATAGCTGTCTGTATGACTGGTGTATATTTCATAGCAACTTTAAATTTTTCCATTTTTTGAGCAATATATTGCTTTTATTTTTAATTTATATACTTGTGTGTTACAAAACCTACAACATGTTAAACCTTTGCCTAGTAAAATTTAATCTTTGATGAAATATTGCCATGTGGTTATTGTAAAAATGTTACTTGGAATTTTCGCTGGAATGTCAGGGAATTTTATTCTAAAATTAGGTGGGAATCTTGAGTTAAGTGTAAGCCTCAGACTTAAGTGTTGGTAGAACTTATTAAATACATTGTAATTGTTAAATTAAATATCCACATATTCGAAGTAAAAGAGAATTTTATTAAGATTATCTAAAAAAAGAGAGCAATTATATTTGTATCATCTGTGATACAAATATAATTTTTGTAGAGCTATTTATAAAAGTAAAATCAATAGTGTTTAGAGGGGAAACCAAGAAATGTTGGATAAAAATTCTTTAAAATTTTCTCCTGTTGCTAACAGATTTTTCCTGAACATTGTGAAGCAATAAAATTACCTGAAAAGGATATTATTGATCGTAATGGCAATAACGCTTGGTAAGTGCATTTTAAATTTTAGTTATCAGTGTTTTGCGCCAAGGGGGACAAAAAGAAAGTGCTTTAGACTTGAGTCAAATCTGTAAATAATTAGACACAGCTGCGAACTCTACTGGATTTTTCCAGCTTCTACTGGTTTAATTACAATTCCCCTGGTTTTTGTACATCTTAGAAAATTCCTTAAAATTGAATAAGTTTCCTTAAATATTCCTATTGAAATAGAATTTTTGTAAAGATATTATTGCTTGAATATTTAAATAAGTATTCCTAGTACATAATAAAGAGAACCTCATTTATAGAAATCAGTTCAAAACTTTTTCTGTTCTAAAATGTTCAAATTATTCAGAACTCTCTTTTTAAATTAAGAAAATCTTTTAATTATCTCTGATAAAATTAAATGCCTATTAATATTCGAAACTATGCGTAAACATAACATTTCAAATATGTTTAATGTCAATCATAACTGGAAAATATATCAGTTTTTCTATTTTGATGGCTATAAAAATCTCTAAAATTCGCTATGAGTAAAATATTTACTACAATACGCAACAATTATCATAAAATTTATATTATTTTGTAAAATCTACTGGATTTTTTCCTATCCATGTTGGCAGCTATGATTATATATACCATCTTGCTTTAAATAATTATCTGGACTTTAGAATGAACAAATATGTTTTAAAAGTAATTAAATGTGTCAATTTGTGGATATTTTCCAACCTAGATGAAACATATCAAAATAAATTATTATTTTCTTAGTTTTTTTAATGTTAACATAAAAATCCATGATTAAAGCAGTCATGCTTTCAATTGTGATATTTTAAAGCGGAAAATAGTTTTTATTAAGATCATTAAAAAAAAAATACATGTTATTCATTTCTTGATGTATAAATATAGAATCTACATGAGTTCAGTAGTCAAATATAATTGTCGGGGGTGAGTTTAGTGGGAGTGGATGGATCCAGTCCCATCGTCTGGCACACCCATCTCGCAAAATCTATTTTTTCACTTTCTGCATTCTTCACAAATGGATGGTTCTGAAATTAATAGACATCAAAGATTAATGCATTTGCAGCTTCTGAAAATGAAGCCCATTTCAACAAAAAAAGGAAACTTACGAGAAGGGTTTTTAAGTCTGCCCTTTCGGCCGGGTTCTTCTTCAGACTAAAAGAAGGAAGAAATTATATCATATTAGTATATGGTTGAAACCACAGAGGTGCCAACTCTTTTACTACTTATCATTAATTATTACAGTATCATTGTCAGAGCTGCGATGGCTATGGGGATAGAGCGTTTGCCTTCCAATTAAGTGATCGGGGTTCGAATCCCACCAATGGCTGCTCACTACGAATCCGCA